>NW_027673054.1:275000-527143 GCF_964194105.1 Spermophilus citellus
GATAAAATCTTAGAACATTTCACCCTAAACTTATTCCTTGAAGGCTACCAGAATTACATTAAAGAATCTGATTAGGCCTGGTAAAAAGTTCGGGTCTTTTTAAAAATTTTTTTTGACATTTTATTTTTTAGTGGTAGTTGGACACAATACCTTTATTTAATTTATTTATTTTTATGTGGTGCTGAGGATTGAACCCAGGACCTCTCATGTGCTAGAAGAGTGCTCTATTGCTGAGCCACAACCCCAGCCCAAAGTCTGGGTCTTAAGTTCTAACCTCATGAGAATCTATTATTCTCAAATGGGTGTTAAACATGTTAAGTTGGATTTTTTTTCCTTTTTGTTTTTTGCAGTACTCATGATTGAACCCAGGGTCACTCTACCACTGAGCTAAATCACCATTCCTTTTCATATTATGAGATAGGGTCTTGATAAGTTGCTGAGACTAGCCTCAAAATTGGAATCCTGAGGGCATATGCCTGTACTCCCAGTGGCTCAGGAGGCTGAGACAGGAGGATCGAGAGTTCAAAGCCAGCCTTAGCAACAGTGAGGCACAAAGCAACTCAGTGAGACCCTGTCTCTAAATAAAATACAAAATACGGCTGGGGACAGGAGGGGAGGGGAGAGAAGGTCGAGTGCCACTGAATTCAACCCCCCATACCCGCACCCCCCTACACACACACAAAAAGAAATCCTGCCTCAGACTCCTGAGTAGCTGGGATTCCAGATGCCCAGCCTAAGGTGTCTTGGTTTTGTTTACCAAGTTGTCTTCACATAGGATACTATTTCTCTTCACATAGAATACTATTTCTCTTCACCACTAAAAAGCCTAAGACTTACCTTTCCTTGAAGGTCCAGTTAAAATACTATTGCTTTCATGAATTGTAACATTTTTTTGCATGTATAATAGGAAAAGCAAGGAAATAGGTAAAATCCTGAGGTAAAATCCTGATCCTTCCCTTACTAGCTATATGGCTTTGGGCAAAAGACTAACCTCTTTCTGAGTACCAGTTTCTTTATCTGTTGCATTTCCTCTGTAAAACTTTCCTCTTTGTTTTCCTACATACTATCTAATTTGCCCTAAAAATATTTTTTGGGGGGGCACCAGGGATTGAACTCAGGGGTACTTGTCCACTGAGCCACATTCCCAGACCTATATTGTATTTTTATTAGATACAGGGTCTCAGTGAGTTGCTTAGCACCTGGCTTTTGCTGAGACTGACTTTGAACTTGTGATTCTCCTGTCTCAGCCTCCCTAGCCACTGTGATTAGAGGCGTGCGCCACCACACCTGGCCTAAAGGAACTTTTTTAAAGCAACTTTTTTTTTTCTTTTTCTTTCTTTCTTTTTTTTGATATTTATTATTTAGTTTTAGGTGGACACAATATCTTTATTTTATTTTTATGTGGTGCTGAGAATCGAACCCAGTGCCTCACGCATGCCAGGTGAGTGCGCTACCACTTGAGCCACATGCCCAGCCCCAACTTTTTCTTTTTTTAGACAATTTCAGTAATATACTACATAATACACTACAGAGTATATTCTCAGGTATCTAGGGATTAAAGACAAAAAACTATCATAATTGTTTTTATTGAAGGGGAAACCTTCAAACATACTGGCTTCTGAGAAGGGGTAAAGGTATGACTGAGTGGTATGTGGCAGTGGTGTAATGTCATCTGACGTTGCATTATTTAATTTTACACTAACATTTCTTTTCATCTTCAGAACTGCCTCACATACTCCCATTTCACACAGTAGTAAAGCTTTCTTCTTCATGGAGCCAATGAATCTTCAGCCCAACCAATTCAAAAAACAAAAAAAGCAATTTCCCTTGATGTCTGTTAACAGCAGTGCATTACAAGCCTCAGAGACTGTGCTGATTAACATTTAACAAAATAAAACCTCAAATAGGAATTCCTTCTAACCTTTTCACTTTGAAACTATCTATTCAAAACTTTATCAACTAGCAGGACGGAGTGTCTGTAATCCTAGTTCTGGAGATTGAGGCAGGAGGATCACAAATTCAAGGTCAGTTTTAGCAATTTAGCAAGATCCTCAAAAACTTAGAACTTAAGGAAGGGAGGGAAGGAAGGAACAGAGGGAGGGAGGGAAGGAGGGGACGAGAGGGGAGGGGAGAGGAGGGGAAAGGAGAAGGAAAGAAAAGAAAGAAAAACAGACAAGAGATGTAGCTCAGTGGTAGAGCAACCCTGGATTCAATCCCCAGTACAAAAAAAAAAAAAAAAAACACTGACCTGTTAGGGTGTTCCTCTAATTTATTCTATAAGTCCTAGGTCTCACCCCTTTCGTGCCAATTAAAATTCCCTTTATTATACTACTATTCCTGTAGCCATTCTTTTCAGGACCAAAGACACAAAAATGGAACCTTATTATAGGGGGGCATTTTGACAACCACCCAGAAGGGTGAGCAACTTACTACTAGCCGGTGTATCCTAGTTGCTTGCTTTACTCAATGATCCAATTTTGTAAACTGGCTTAAGAAAATACTAAAGAAAATTTGATTCATTTGTGCATAACTTTTCTGGTTGAAGGGAATGAATGAATGATCACTAACTACATCTTAAGAGCCTTGGTATTTTAACACAGAAATAATTTGACTTAGTGTTCCCTTTGATTTTTAGGAGAAAAACACATGTCACACCTGATAAGTTATTCACCTACTCGACTACATTTTCATAAAGGCTCTGCATTAGATGGATAAAGGTTCATAATTCATTAAATTGGAGAGGAATAGGAGAGGGTTACAGTGTATGAAATGTATAAGAACATGGCCTGAGAAGAAGCTGACTCCTTTTCTGAACCTGTGTGCATGAATATGTATTTTGGCAATATGGGATTCCTACCTTGATGCCTTATTCTGCCCAATGTAGGTTTCTATCTCATCACCTACTGAAAATTAAGCAATTGGTGATAGCTACTTTACTTGAAAAACAAACTAATGCCTTTTTTTCCCTATTGTTTTGAGACACTGTCTTACTATGTTACCTAGACTGGTTTTAACCTTCTGGACTCCAGTGATTCTCCCACTCAGCCTTCCCAGTAGCTGGGACTACAGGTGCATACCATCACACTGCCCTAAAAATAAGCTAATTTCTAGTTACTGTGGGCCAAATCATAGATTTGAGCCAAGTAAAATGCCAAGAGTTTTGCACTTTGGTTAAATTAGCCTTCCCTGAACTGCCACAAGAGAGGAATAGAATTTCTTCCTCGTTTAGGACACCAGTCTGACATTTTTTCAGTCCAACAAATATAAAGGGAGAATGGACCACAGGAATTGAAAGAACCACAAAAAGTGATCGGGGCACACCTGTAATCCCAGCTACTCAGGAGACTGAGGCAGGAGACCACAAGTTCAAGACCAGCCTGGGCAACTTAGGGAGACCCTGTCTCAAAACAAAATTTAAACAAATGCCTGAAGTTAGCTCAGTGGTAGAGCAAGTACTTCAAGTAGCATGCAGTAAGCCCTGGGTTCAATTCCTAGTACCAAGGAAATATTTTGTAGATCTCATACCAGCCAGATATAAAGGTATACGGATCCCACACACACTAAATTAGTAGAACCACACATATACTTCAGTGGTAGAGAAGAAGAGATAAGGATCTTGTGTGCACAAAAGGTGGCTGCCAAGAGTTCTGAGTGGTCCAGTATGGGAAATACAGATCCCATACGAAAGAGGAATGGCCCTGATGTTCATGCACAGGAGAGATAGGCCATATGGATCACGTACTGCTTTTCAAGTAGTCCAAGAAAAGAATGAAATTAAAAGACATGGAAAGAGGTTTATCCTCCATCCCAAGGGAATCTTTAAGAACTCCTCAGGAAAGGCAATCAGCAAGACTGCCAAAGCAATTAAGCAGGCGAACATTTACCATAAAGTCCACATCAGTTAAGTGAACAGAGATGAATCTTGTTACAGTGCACTGTCAGCTCTGAGCCTGCAGGTGCTAACCACTGAGATGTGGTATTGCTGGGCCCTGGCTGCTTGCCTGCCCACTGTGATTGAGAGCATCACCATTCTTATCAGCTTTGAAAATACAGGCTGCTTTCACTTGCTCTGGCAATGACCTATATTGTTCTGAGACCTAAGACAAGTGTTTTCCTATAAGAACTTGGTGTGTGGCTACTGAGAGTAGGTAGTGAGGTTGGCTAGAGAAAGAACCCTTAAGGGAGGAGAGGATGGATGTGGTAAAAAACAGGGGAGCTGAATTAGTTCCATTAGTGAGGTAAAGAGAATGGGACAGTTTACTAAATAAAAAATTAAATATTTTGCCTTAGTGAAATTGATGGTCTCTCCCCAAAATGGTAAAACTTCACTTCTCTTCAGTAAAAGAAATATTACCAAGGAATGATGCTTTTCCAATGTTAAGGGCATCCTTAGTATCAGTTTTATTAATGAGTTAGCATCAAGGCTAAAGGGTAAGATTTTCTTAATAATCTAGTCAGTATCTATTATTTAACAATATCTACTGTTTGAGGAAATGGATATTTATCCTAAGATTTACAAATAGCTCCTGAGCACCTTTGGGCCCCATTTCTTTCTGCAAATAATTTCAAAAGACAAAATGAAATTCCCAAACTGACTAAATGCCAACCTACTAAGTCAGAGACCCAGAGAGTGTTTATTCAACCAAACATTCACAAGGGGGAGGGTGTAAGAATAGCTGTGGAGCTGGGTGGCACATACCTGTAATCCCAGCAGCTCAGGAGATGGAAGCAGGAGGATCAAAGCCAATCTCAGCCTCAGACACTAAGCAACTCAGCAAGACCCTATCTCTAAATAAAATATTAAAAAGAACTGGGGATGTGGCTCAGTGGTTAAACACCCCTGGGTTCAATCCCTGGTACCAAAAAAAAAGTAAAAACAAAACAAAAAAAAAAGAGTAGCTGTGGAGACAAATTCAAAAATTATATAAGTTATTTTAAAAACTCATCAAGCCAGGCGAAGTGGCACACGCCTTAATCCCAGCGGCTCTGGAGTCTGAGACAGGAGAATCATGAGTTCAAAGCCAGCCTCATCAATGGTGAGGTGCTAAGCAACCCAGTGAGACCTTGCTCTAAATAAAATATAAAAAAGGGCTGGGGATGTGGCTCAGTGGTTGAGTACCCCTAGGTTCAATCCCCAGCACAAAAATCAATCAATAAATCAATCAATACTCATCATATACCACATTCTATCACTCCAAGGAGAAGATTAGACAGAAGCAGGTAAGGCTCCTCCTGAGTCCAGAAACCAATACATTTCTAACTCATTACAGAGAGGATATCCTGAAGATATTGATGGGTGACAGCCATACTTGGCCAATTAAAGAAGTGCCACAGAGGGCTGGGGCTGTAGCTCAGTGGTAGAGAGCTTGCCTTGCAAGGGTGGGGCACTGGGTTTGACCCTCAGCATCACATTAAAAATAAATAAATACATATTGTGTCCATCTACAACTAGAAAAATATTTTTAAAAAAGAAGAAGTATAAGTGACACAAAATAGGCCTGCCACTGAAATTGCCAGAGGTTTTATAGAACATGTATTCACAGGCCCTTCTCTGGAGGACTAGAAGAAAGCAAACAAAGAGCTGTGGTAGAAAGTGATTTTCAACTGTACTTTCTCCCACAGCTCTTTGTTTGCAACAGGACCTGCAGTTCCCTTCCATTCAAGGGCAGTGGGAGGTGAGAAAAGGAGGGGTTTGAAACTAGATGGCTACTACTCAGAACCAAGCAGTGCTGCCCAGGAGAGGACTTAATGGGAGGAGAAATTTGGGGCCCAATTCTTTGACAGCACCTCCAGTAATAGCTAGTAAAGCAGGGGGTGAGAGCCAGCCCCAATCATTCATCATAATAGTGCAACAAGATGAAGGTCTTTAAGGGAGAGTCTATGAAATTCCAGAATAAGAAAATGAAACCGTGTGGAGGGTGAGGCAGTGGCTCTAGTAGACTGTCTCTACAGGAGGCTGCATCTGATTGTTTTATGCTCACAAAGAAGCTATCAGTTGCTTTGTCTCCAATATACTAGAAAGAGTGATAAGTTCCCCCCCCCCCCCCGAAAAGGTGATGTTACAAAAGGAAAAATCTGAAGTGATTACAGAACTTTGTTTATCCTATAAATGCCCTTTAGAAAAGAGAATTTCCATATTTTCTCTTCTTTCCTTACTCTGAAACGTGACTTATTTCTCATATAGTCAAGGAACATTGTGTTTCCAGAAGAGAGTCCTATGGTATCTTAAGTGATAGGTTTGCCAGCACCACCTATGACTCTTGATAATTCAGGTTGTTTGACAAACATCTGAATACCTGTCATATGCAGGCATTATGCCAGACAATGGGGAAGATGAATAAAATGGGATCCTAGATATAAAGGAGCTTATAAATTAGCAGAACAGACATTACCACAGATATAATTTCATTATGAAATGGGAAGGACTAAGACGAAGAATAGACAAAGGTTGCCAAGGAGACACAGAGGAAGGGTACTCAGCCCAAGCTGGGTGCTCAGGGAAGGTATTTCAAAGATGGTGCTTGAGAGTTTGAAATATCAATGGCTTTAATCAGGCAAGTAAAGAAATGTACTGGCACATTTTCTTACAGAGATGGAGACTAATATCCACAATTTACTAATTATACAAACGAAGTATACTAGTTAATTAGGTTCATTCATTAAATAAACAGCTAAAACTTTCCAGTAACTAAAGCAAAAAGGTACATCTCCTTTTCTAGGATTTCATTTTACGTTTTTTTTCTGGCTAAAGGGGAAACAGGACAACCTTTGTTACTGTTGGTGTCCTGTCTGCTCACGCTGACTCAAAGATGCTTCTGGAGAGAGACTAAGGCAGGTTCTGTATCCCTTCTCCCTCTAAACACAATGTAAACAGGAAGTAGTTTTCTTAGTTGAAGGCAGGCCTTTAGGTCTCCCAGGGGAGTAGAGGGATCTCACCTGTGCTGTGCAGCCCTCTGCCGTGTCAGTCTCTAGCTGGTGAGGCAGCTGCCTCACTGAAAGCCACACTAGTCTCCGATCGCCACCAAACACATTGAAGGTACTAAATGGCTCTGCTTTGCAGCTGCTTGTTATTTATAAGAGTTTCTTTGGTTCTCTTTTGGCTTATAAGATAATAATATCCATTTGGGAAGATCCTCAGCGAGAAACACAAAAAAGAACCTTTAATCCCACAAAGGGGCCTTAGCAAAACACCTTACTGCCAAGAGCTGTAAGACATGTAAACACCTACTCCAATGGGGAATGAAACAGCATCAAAATGAAAAAGTTCTTTCAGCGGGGCTTCTAGTTTACATAAATGACAGCAGTCCACCATTCAGCCAATGAGAAGGTTTTTAAAGGCATCCTTAATGTCACTTATAGTTCAGTAAATTTGCAAGGATAAAAAAACAGCATTAATTGCTGAGACTTGTTACAAAAGAAAGAAAGAGAGAAAGAAAGAAAGAAAATGCATAAAGCTATCAATAATTCACTTCTAAATGGCTTTAGTTATCTCAAAATCCCATTTTGGATAATTAAAGTCTTTTGGCTATCCTCCTATTATTTTGAAGAGAATTAGAAATTAGTAAATTCTACTGTTTGGGGATAAACAATTAAATTCATCATTGAGAAAAGGGACTCTGGTAATAAATAATTCCAAACCATACTTCCTGATTACACTAGGTTAATCTAGGAGCTGCTGATACTGTACTTACTTCCTATTGTCTCCTAAGATCTGAAGCAGGGGACAGCTCAGTGTTAGAGGGCTTGCCCACCCTGTGCAATGTCCTGGGTTCAATCCCTGGTACTAAGAGAACCAAAAAAAAAAAAAAAGATCTAAAGCAGACTTCTTTTTTTAAAAGCAATTTTTTTAAGTTGTTGATGGATCTTTCTTTTATTCATTTATTTATATGCAGTGCTGAGAATTGAACCCAGTGCCTCACATTGAGCTACAACCCCAGCCCCTGAAGCAGACTTTTATGATGGGACTCTGTAGACACATTGGGGTGCACGATCAGAGGGGAAGACCTTTAAGTACTTCTCAGACATCTCAATATCCAACTCCCTAGTTTACAGCCTCAGGTCAGGTGATAATTCTGGAAGACAGTGATGGTACTATAAAGGTCTTGTTAGATTAAATTATGCAGTCCAGCTATCCATTCATCCACTCATCATTTATTGTACTGTACTGCACTATGCCAGGGACAGAGATTACAGAAGTTTTAAAAAAAAAATCATAGTCCCTGTTCTTAGACCTTACTATTTATGACAAAAAAAAAAAAAACAGGTAAACAACTATACCACAATGTGATAAGTGATGTGAATGAGAAGTGTTGAAAGTCTTGTGGCAATGCAGGTGTGAATCATTCTGCCTCAAAAAATCCAGGAAATGTTCAAGGAAGGTGATATTTGAACTAAATTTTGAAACATAAATTTGCTAGGTGAAAAGTGGAAATTTGCTAGGTGAAAACTCAGGCACAGTGGCACACTCCTATTAATGCCAGCTACTTGGAAGGCTGAGGAGGAATAAGTGTGAGTTTGAGGCTAGTGTGGGCAAGTTAATGAAATCCCAGCTCAAGTAAGAAGAAAAAAAGGAGAGAATAAAGAAAAAAAACATAAAGGAAAATCCTGGATATTATCCAATGATAGGGAATGAAGCAAGATTAAAATCTGTGGTTTTCCTACTAAAATATTTAAGATGTACAAAAAGGTATAGAAAAAAATATACTGAATGCTGTGTATCTACCATTCAACTGAAGAAAGTGTTAACTACCTTTTAAACCTGCCCTGATCCTTTTTTTTAATATTTATTTTTTAGTTCTCGGCGGACACAACATCTTTGTTTGTATGTGGTGCTGAGGATCGAACCCGGGCCACACGCATGCCAGGCAAGCGCGCTACCACTTGAGCCACATCCCCAGCCCTGCCCTGATCCTTTTGTTAGTTGTCCCTCTTTTACCAAAAGTAAACATTCTTCTGAATTTGATATTTATCACTTACATATGCCTTTATTCTTTTATTATCTATAAATATGTTTCTAAATACCACATGTATCAATTTTGGGGTCTTTAAACATTATGTATATGTTACTTTACCTTCACCTCGCTCTTTTATTGAGTATTAAGTTTGTGAGGTTTATATTTATTTGTATAGTGGTAGTCCCATTTTTTTTGGTGTCATATAATAATTTATTATATAAATGTAATATATAGTCTAGTCTATTGTAAGTGGTTTTTATTTTTGGTAATATAAATAATACTACAACAAATGTTCTTCTTTTTACATCCTTTTTTTTTAAAAAAGAAATGGTAGCTATTGGGCTGGGGATGTGGCTCAAGCGGTAGCGCGCTCGCCTGGCATGCGTGCGGCCCGGGTTCGATCCTCAGCACCACATACCTACAAAGATGTTGTGTCCACCGAGAACTAAAAAATAAATATTAAAAAAAGAAATGGTAGCCAAGCCTCCATTTCACCAGTCTTTCTTTCTTTATTTCTTTATTTAATATTTTATTTACATTTTAGTTTTCGGCAGACACAACATCTTTGTATGTGGTGCTGAGGATCGAACCCGGGCCGCACCCATGCCAGGCGAGCGTGCTACCGCTTGAACCACATCCCCAGCCCTGATTTATTTATTTTTTAGTTGTAGTTGGACACGATATCTTTATTTATTTATTTTTATGTGGTGTTGAGGATCGAACCCAGAGCCTTGCCCGTGCTAGGCGAGCGCACTACTGCTGAGCCACGACCCCAGCCCTTTACATCCTTGTTTGGTAAAGTTTCTCAAAAGAAATACACCTGGGATTGAAATTACTGGGTCATAAGGTTTGGGCAAATTTTGATTTTATGAGCTATTGCCCAAGTGCACTCAAAGTGACGCTACCTACCAATAACCAATAGATACTCCTACCAGCAGTGTAAAGGGTTACACTTCTGAAATCCAACTCTAATAACTGAATAAACTGAAGAGTGGTTGGGCACAATGGTGCATGCTAGTAAATCTCAGTCATCTGGGATGCCGAGGCAGAAGGATCACAAGTTCAAGGCCAGCCCTAGCAAAAGTAACCTTGTGAGACCCTGTTTTAAAAATGAAAAAAAAAAGCTGGGGATATAGTTCAGTGGTAGAGGGCCCCTGGGTTCAATCCCCAACACCACAGTACTGCAAAAAAGGGGTGGGAAGGAATAGTGGCTGCTGTTAAGGGCAAAATCTGAAGGTGGAACAGTTAGGAGGTGCTTATAATATGAATGCAACACCCTGAGCTAAGATAATGGTTGTGGGAATGGAGGGGAAAATTTACTTAGGGAATATTTAGAAGGTAGATCTGAAAGAACACTGACTAGGTGGGTGATAAAGAAGAATCTAAAGCAACTTTGAGATTTCTACTTTAAGCAACTGTGAGATAGCCAACACAGGAGGAAAGGCTCTTAAACTGCAGGGGTGAAGGTAGTAATCAGGCCTATTATTCAGAATGTCAAGTTTGAGGTGCTTGTGGGACTTTAAGTAGTATATGAAGTTCAAGGGCCAAGACCATTCTGGTAGCAAAAACTGTGAAGCTTGTTCACCTGGAGAGTTACAAAGAATGAGATATGTAGACTCAAAACAGTGAAGGACAAAGTACAACAGCACTTTCTACCAGTTAATACTTATTTCTCTATTTCAGGGGGTTAAAAAAAAATACCCAGCCAGTTACATGCCCCATGATACAGGTACCGTCCCCTTGAACTAATTCTGTATCTGACTTTCTGCCTGTCTAGACTAATGCCTTCAACTTAAACTGGAATAAGCAGGGATGAAAGAAGACAATTTCATAACACTAGACCTCACAGAGCTACCAAGCTGTGCTTTAAATGTCTACCAACAGGGAGAGTCTGATATCCTGTTTGAAAAAGGAAATAAGCCTTGGTTCCTCTAACTGTATTCTACCAAGATACACTTAAATATTTCTATAATTTACTGTATTTTGCATTTCTTGCTCTTCTAGATCAATGGGAAGGTGCTTTTTAAGCAAGAAGGAAGTATAAAAAATCTGATGTTGGAAAACATAAAAAGTTATGGTGGCTACTTGGTTTTGTTTGATGGAGGTGTTCTCACTATGTTGCCCAGGCTGACTTCAAACTCTAGGGTTCAAGAGATTCTCCTGCATAATCCTCCCAAGTGAATGGGTCTATAGGCATGTACCACCATGCTTAGCTATGGTGAATACTATTCCTATTCTTAATTTCAATAACATGTGCTCCAGAACTGGGAAAATACTTTTGATCCTGTAGTTTTACTTTAATGGTATACAGGAATACTTAGGCATCTATTACACTACCAGTGTCAAGCCTGTTTCTCAGCAACAACTGATGTTGAAAAACACAAGGTTAAAAACCCAGAGATATATTCTAATAAAACAATGTGTTGCTCTCTCTACTGTGAGAAATCAAACAGAAATAATGGTTTTGGAAATCAGGCTTACATGCAATATTTCAAATCTTAAAGTGAATGGGGCACAGTAGTGCATGCCTGTAATTCCAGCAACTCAAGAGGCTAAGACAGGAGGATCACAAGATTGAACCAGCCTGGACAATTTGGCAAAAACTTTTTTCAAAGTAAAAAAACAAAAACAAAAAGGTCAGGGCTGGGATTGCAGCTCAGTGGCAGAGCACTTGCCTAGCAAGTATGAGGCACTGGATTTGATCCTTAGCACCACATAAAAAATAAACAAATAAAATAAAGTCATTCTGTCCATCTACAACGAAGGAAGGAAGGAAGGAAGGAAGGAAGGAAGGGAGGGAGGGAGGGAGGGAGGGAGGGAGGGAGGGAGGAGGGAAAGGGATTATAGCTCAGTGGTACAACACTCCTGAGTTCAATCCCCAGCATTGATAGATTAGATTAGATAGATTTAAAAAAAATGAAGGCACAGTGTTGATACAGAATTGAATAGATATCCAAAAGATAATATTATGTTCAGAACAGTAAATTAAGAGAGAAAAAAAAGAGAGAGACTGGAAGAAGATATGTGGTAGTTTCATGATGAACAACAATTGCAATTTTGTTTTAGCATGGCAAAATGAAATGGCTGCATAGTATGTAAAACCATGTTTTTATGCATTACTATCTTATGTTTTAAGAGAAAAATAAACTATATAAAAATATTTTTGGAGCCAGGAGTGGTGGTGCATGTCTATAATCCCAGTGGCTCAGGAGGCTGAGGCAGGAGGACTGCAGGTTTGAACCCAGCCTCAGCAATTGTAAGCAACCTAGTGAAACCCGTCTCAAAAAAAAAAAAAAAGGCTGGGATGTAATTTAGTGAGAGAGTACTTTCCCTGGGTTTGATCCTTAGCACCACAAACAAAACATTTCACTCAATAAAAATGAATTTAATGAAAAGTTTTTTCTTAACATTTAAAATGAATTACAAATGTTTGAAATCAGAATTAAATGTCCAACAAAAAAAATAATGATTTTTAATAGGATCTGAGCTTGTATCTTTCATTACTATAATCACTTGTAGTCGGAGACATGGTAAAAGAAAATATTATTTCAGTTATGGATCTTTTGTCAAGAAGTAAGATTTTAAAAGATACTTTATAAAAAGTGAAAGACCTTCAATTAAGCCACCAAAAAACTGCCCATAAAATACAAGACATTTCTGGAAGGTCACTATGGGGTGGCCATGGCTCAGTTAAGCAGCTTGGAGTTCCATTCTGCCTCCTCAAAAAGAACACAGAATCAAAGAAAATCTTCCTCCAAGCAGTGACAGCAAGAAGGTAAGACCATCTGCTCCACCAACCTCAACTGCTCAGTGATTGCAGACATGAGGCACTAAAGCTCTGAGTCCTGCCTGGATGTGCTGTTCAGAGAGGTAATGCCTGATTATGCACAGTGCTCACCTCACCACATCCAGACCTGGGGCCCAAGAGGGGAGAGGGAACAAGCCAGACACTGGTACTCAGTGATGACACAGAAAAAAGACTAACAAGTAGATTTTGAATGGGAACTATGACCCTTAAGCATGACTTAATCATTCAAGTCACTATCTGGAGAGCCATGGAGCAGGGTGGGGTTGGGGAGCCTGCCACTACAATGTTTCTGGAATAAGACAAGATGAGGTGGAGAGAGTTTTGAACGAACTTAATTTTTTTCTCTTTCTTATCATGACTTACTGCTTAACCCTGTCTTCATTACTTAAGGTACTGTGTAATCTTACTTACCAAACTAGTCCTGTTTTCTCAATGCTTAGTTTTCTATCTCAGTAGTTTTTTCCACTCTTAATTCACTTCCTTGTGGAACATTGGCCCCTCCTGAGTTTTTCCCCCCCCCTCTGAACCATAAAGGCATATATACTACTCTCATCTTTTTTTCTTCTTCCCATGGCATCCCATCCTTTGTCATAACTTGAACTGTCTTTTCTGGAATAAAGCCCTACATTTCTCTTTGTTTCGAATTCTAATTTCTATATTATACAAGGTTACCTACTATCAGCTTCCTCCAAATGCTACCTACACATCCTTTGTCTAAAATAGAACTAATGCCAGATGGGGTTGGGGTTGTGGTTCAGTGGTAGAGTGCTTAACTAGCACTTGTGAGGCCCTGGATTTGATCCTTAGCATCTCATAAAGATAAATAAATTAAATAAAGGTATTGTGTCCATCTACAAGTACAAAAAACATTTAAAAAAAGAACTGATGCCTGACAAGGTGGCTCACACCTGAAATCCCAGTAACTGGGAAGGCTGAGGCAGGAGGATTCAAAGTTTGAGGCCAGCCTTGTCAACTTAAATGAGACTCTTGTCTCAAAATAAAAAATACAAAGGGCTGGGGATGTGGCTCAGTGGTAAACCTTTCTTGGGTTCAATCCCTAGTACCAAAAAAAAAAAATCAATGATTTTATGCACACATACCTGTGCCTTCTTCCCTGACTTCCCTATTCCTTCTAAAGACACTTTATCTGCTCAGTCTCCTGGGTTGGAAAACAGTGATACCTCTCCTTTTTCCTTTTTCTTTCTCCCTTTTCCTGAATTCCCAATCAATTCAGAATATTCTGTCTTTTAAAAAGGCTCCACAGGGCTGGGGATGTGGCTCAAGCGGTAGCGCGCTTGCCTGGCGTGCGTGAGGCCCGGGTTCGATTCTCAGCACCACATACAAACAAAAATGTAGTGTCCGCCAAACACTAAAAAATAAATATTAAAAAAAAATAAAAGGCTCCTGAACCAGGCCCAGAGGCACATCCCTATAATCTCAGCAATTCAGGAGGCTGAGGCAGGAGAAATACAAATTCCTCGCCAGTAATTTAGTGGGACCATGTCTCAAAAATGACTGGGATGGAGCTTAATGGTAGTGTCCCTGGGTTCGATCCCATGTATGTATGTATGTATGTATAAATAATAAAAAGCTCCTGAAATGAACTCTCCATTCTCACTTATTCCCTTGTACCACTACTGCATTCTCCTACCTCATCTCCTTTTTCCTAATCACTTTTGCTGCTACTTCATTTTATTCTCCCAAAGCACATGACTACTTATTTCCCACCACTACCTGTTTCGGAAAACTTACCTGAAGTAGTCTTATATACTGGATTAACACTTATCAGTGTGGATAATGAAATCAATTTAGTGGATTAAGTCAGCTTGTTTAGAATAGTAAAATAAATTATCAGAGTGCATGTCACATGGAAAAAAAGAATACATTTATAATGGTATCAAAAGTTAACCGATTAAAAATTTTAATATTTCCTTTAGAGTCTTCAGATTTAAATGGTGCTACCTAACTAGTATTTCAAGTGCATTCTTTTTTATTTTATTGGTTCTTTTTAGTTATACATGATAGTAGATTCCATTTTGATATAATTATACAAGCATGAAATATATCTTATTCTAATTAGAATCCCAGTCTTGTGGATGCCCACTATGGTGAGATTCACTGTGTTTTATTCATATATGTACATAGGAAAGAAAGTTTTGTTAAATTCATTCCACTCTTTCCTTTTCTTACTGCCACCCTCCCTTCCCTTCATTCCCCTTTGTCTAATCCAATGAACTTCTACTCTTCCCCTCCCCCATTAGGTACATTCTTTAGGTATAATATCTCTCAAAGGACTTTTGAATACACAAAGAAAAGTTGACAGGAGCCTAAAAACCTGAACTCAAAAACGGCACTAATAATTTTGAGCTTTTTCTATTGTTGCAGTGAACTTAGGGATGCTCTTCCACTGAGCTACATCTGCTGTCCTTTTCTATTTTATTTAAAGATAGGGTCTTGCTAAGTTTCCCAGGCTGGTCTCAAACTTGCAATCCTCATTCCTAAGCCTCCCAAACCTATGGAATTATGTATTTTTGAATCATATACATCTGCCAAGACTGGGCATATAGATCAAAGGTACAGTACTTGCCTAGCATGTCCAAGGCCCTAGCAGGCCCAAGGCAAAACAAAACAAAAACATTTCTACATGTGCCAATGAAGAATTTAACAAGATTTAAAATTTTTCTGTCGCATGATTGGTATTCTAGCTATATTAAGCCAGAGATTCAGATTTATTGGGATTTTAAAATAAGACTGATGTTCCACTCCTGCTTCATTATACTACCTGGTACATATAAAATATTTGTGCACAGTGTTTTGAAGTAGACTCTGAAGTGTCATGAATACATTTACTAAAATCATTTGGTATATACCTGCAAATTATATGAACATCACCAGTGTATGTAATGGTTAAAAGAATTATAAGACAATAAATTCAATGAATCCTGAGTTTTCTGCTACTTCTCATTGGTTGAGTCATGAAAGTTTATAAAAATTTGCTATATGTTGGGCTGGGGATGTGGCTCAAGCAGTAGCATGCTCACCTGGCATGCACGGGGCACTGGGTTCGATCCTCAGCACCACATAAAAATAAAAAATAAAGATGTTGCATCCACAAAATAAATAAATAAATAAATATTAAAAAAAATTTGCTGTATGTTATCAGAACTCAAGATTTTCTTGAAATAAAAGAAATGCCAGGCAGGCACGGTGGTGCACGCCTGTAATCCAGCAGCTCAAGAGGCTGAGATAGGAGGATCGCAAATTCAAAGCCAGCCTTAGCAAAAGTGAGGTGCTAAGCAGCTCAGTGAGACCCTGTCTCTAAATAAAATACAAAACAGGGCTGGGGATGTGGCTCAGTGATTGAATGCCCCTGAGTTCAATCCCTGGAATCCCTCCCTGAAAAAAAGGAATGCCTGCCAATATTCAAGACAAAAATATCAAATGTTCCAATATCAAAGACACAATATTTAAGAATCAAGCAAATATATAACAAAACAGCTTTTCTCATCTGTATTATACCACATATAAATGTTATATTTGAAGTCCCAAGGAAAGAAAACCTTATTTGTGGCCATTTATGCAGAAATTGAAACTTTCTATAATATCAATAATAATACATTTTTCTTTGTGAATCAACATGTAGATTTTAAATGTTGCTGACAATATAATGTGAAACAGCTACAAAAATTACAAGTCATTTTTGACAAATGCTTTTTTGGTATTCATAAATTTAGAGTTGCTATGTCATACCTCTTTGAATTTGATGTTGACACAAGAATCAGTGAATTTACTTAACCTGGAAAGAGGTAGCTTTGAAACAAATATGCTTTTGCTTCAAAGTCAAATTAATTCTAGAAAAAAACATGAATCAGTTTTATCAATGTGGAGCAAATGTTAAAGGAAATTTTTTTGGGGGGCGGTATTCAATGCAGTACTGGAAATCTTTTAAGTATGTTTGGAATAACTAGGGTATATTATTCTTTTCAACTATAATTTTTATGAAACCTAAATATACATTATTTTCAATGAAAATTTATTATGTGAATTGAGATGTAGTAAAAGTATAAAATATCTCCTTGATTTTAAAAAGAATGCAAATGTTTCTTTTAATAATGTTTTGTTTCAATTAGATGTTAGAGCAATAATATTTTAGGTACTTTGGGTTAAATAAAATTGATTTCACCTGTTTGAAAATAAAGTTATATGTGACTCAAAATATATTTCTATTGAACCTGCTATTTAGACCTTGTTACAAATATTTTCCCTTTTACTGGTTCACCTGCTTTTCCTGTAGAACATAATGTAAGAAATCATTACAATGATAGAGCCCTGGTAAGTTAAAAACACTAGAGACTGAAATGATCTTCAAAATGCCCAGTCCTTGGTGAATAAATGTTGTTTCTGACTGCCTGTTTCTGACACCAGAAGGAAGAATTATAATCAAACTGACTGTCATCCCTGAAATTTATTACTGAGAGAGAATAAGCTTCTCTTCTCTAATACCCACTGTTTGATAATCTAGTTACCCGAAAAGCAGCCTTCCAGCACTGAAATGGAAAAATAAATATTAAAGTTAGCATTCATGTTGTGCACTTCTTTTCTACCATTCTTCATGTACATTTTGAAACAAGAGCATATAACCTCAAGATTAAATACAAGAAAGGTGATTTTCTGTCCATTCAGGTCAAGACCAAGTCCATGTCTACACATTTTCATAAAACAAAAATAATAAGATAACGGTTCCTTTTTGGTGGTGGGGATGGGGTGGGGGTAATGAATGAGAATCTGATCAAGTCCTCAGAAAATGAGTGTGTACAGAGTTTTGGGTATAATTTCAGGGGATTTATTACAGACAGTGTGAAGGCTGTGTATGGGCATCAGTTTACATTCTCTCTCTCTCTCTTTTTTTTTGGCACTGGGGATTGAACTCAGGGCCTTGTGCATGTGAGGCAAGCACTCTACTAACTGAGCTATATCCCCAGCCCCCCAGTTTACATTCTCTACTCTACTGTTAAAAATAGGGCTAGGGTACCCTTTCATGATAAAAACATTGTGAAAATTAGGAATAGAAGAAAACTATCTCAATATGATAAAGGCTGTATATGAAAACCCAGAGCCAATCTCATAGTAAATGGGGAAAAACTAAAAGTATATTCTTTAAAATCTGGAACAAGACAAGGATGTCCACTCTCATCACTCTTCTTTTTTTTGGATGGTGCTATAAGGATTGAACCCATAGCCTTATACATGTGAGGCAAGCACTCTACCAACTAAGCTATATCCCCAGCCCCAACTCTCACCACTTTTATTTAATATAGTTCTAGAAATTCTAGCCAGAGCAATTAGGCAAGAGAAGAAAATAAAAGAGATACAAATAAGAAGTCAAATTATCACTGTTTGCAGATGAGGTAGAAAATCCAAAAAACTCTACAAAACACTGCTAGAGCTAATAAACAAGTTCAGCAAAGTAACAGGTTACAAAATCAGCATACAAAAATCAATACCTAACCGGGCATGGTGGTGTATACATATAATCTCAGTGCTGGAGGCTGAGACAGGAGGATTGCAAGTTCAAGACCAGCCTCGGCAACTTAGTGAGGCCCTAAGCATCTTAGTGAGAACCTGTCTCAAAATACAAAATAAAATGGGCTGGGGATATAGCTCAGTGGTAAGGCACCTCTGGGTTTAATCCCTAGGTCCAAAAAATAATAATAATAAAATTCATTTGGCAGAATATAAGACTCAGAATAGACAAGCAATTCTAAGCCAAAAACCCAATGCTGGAGGCATCACAATATCTGAAATGAAATTATACTGCAGAGCTATAGTAATGATAACTGCAAGGTATTAGCATAAAAATAGATACACAGACCAATGGAGACAAATCCACACAGATACAGTCATCTGATTCTTGACAAAGTTGTCAAAAACATACAATGTTGAAAAGACAGCCTTTTACATAAATGGTGCTAGGAAACCTGGTTACCCAGATGCAGAAGAATGAGACTAGATCCTTATCTCTCACCCTGCACAAAAATCAACACTAAATGGATGAAAGACCTAGGAATTAGGCCAGAAACTATGCAACTCCTAGAGGAAAACATAGGGTCAATACTCCAGCATAGAGCTGGAACTGTATAGCTCAGTTGCAGAGTGCTTACCTAGCTCATGTGAGGCACTGGTTCGCATAAAAATAAACAAATAAAATCAAGGCATTCTGTCCATCTACAACTACAAAATTAAAAAAAAATACTCCAGCATACAGGCACAAGCATTGGCTTTCCCAATAGGACCCTAAAAGCTCAGGAAATAATGTCAAAGGTTAATAAATGGGATGGTATCATATTAAAAAGCTTCTAAACAGCAAAGGAAACAAGAATGTGAAGACAGAACTTACAGAATGGGAAAAAATCTTTGCTACCTACTCTTCTGACAGAGAATTCATATGTAGAATGTATAAAAACACCACCAAAAAACCAATAATTCAATTAATAAATGGACAAATGAGTTAAACAGACACTTCTCAAAAGAAGAAATACAAATGGCCAATGAATGTTCAACATCATTAATAATCAGGGAAATGCAAATCAAAACTATACTGAGATTTCAGCACTAGTCAAAAGGCAGTCATCAAGAATATAAACAATAATAAATACTGGAGAGGATGCAGAGAAAAAGGAACACTTTTAAAACTTTTGATGGGATTGTAAATTAGGATGACCACTATGGAAATCAGCACAGAGGTTCCTTAAAAGATTAAGAATGGCTGGGTGAGCTGGGGTTGTAACTCAGGAGTAGAGTACTTACCTCACACATGTAAGACCCTGGTTCAATCCTCAGCACCACATAAAAATAAATAAATAAATAAGTGAATAAAATAAAGATATGTGTACATCTACAACTAAAAAAAATGGCTGGGCAAGGTGGCACATTCCTGTAACCCCAGTGGCTTGGGAGGTTGAGGCAGAAGGATTGCGAGTACAAAGCTAGCCTCAGCAACTCGGCAAGACTCTGGCTCTAAATAAAATATAAAAAGACTGGGGATATGGCTCAGTGGTTAAGTGCCCCTCGATTCAATCTGCATTATCGAGAAAAAGAAAAGAAAAAAAGACTAGTAATGGAACCACTACATGACCCAGCTATACTACTCCTCAGTATTTATCCTAAAGAATCAAAGTCATCATACTAGTGATATATGCATACCCAAGTTTATAGCAGCAAAATTCATACCCAAACTATGGAAACAAGCCTAGGTGTCTATCAACACATAAATGAATAAAGAAAATGTGTTAAAAATACACAATGTAGTTTTATTCAGCCATAATTAAAAATGAAATTATTTCATTTGCAAGAATATGGATAGAACTTGAGACCACTATGTTAAGCAAAACAAGCCAAACTCAGAAGGTCAAGGGTCATCGTAAGTTTTCTCTCATGTGGAATCTAGAGAAGAAAAAGGAAAAGAAAAATCAGAGTGGAGGGTTATCACAAAAATTAAAGGGAGATAAGCAGGGACCAGAGGGTGGGAGGAAGGAAGGGAGTGGGGAATTGCAGGGGAGTAATATTGGCGAATTTGTATTGTTATATTATGTTCGTGTATGAATATGTAACAACAAATCCTACCATATGTACAACTATAATGCATCAATAAAAAAAATGTGGGAAACAAATAATGCCAGGGGTAACTTAGTGGTAGAGTGTGTGATACCATGAGAAAGGTTCTGGGTCAAGTCCCCCTACAGAAGAAGGGAGGGAGGAAGAAAAAAATGAAGGGAAGGAGGGAGGGAGAAAGGAAGAGCCCTCACTAGTAAAAGGAACCAGGGCTTCACGAAGAAATATTTGATTCTGCTGGGTGCAGTAGCACACACCTATAATCCCAGTGACTCAGGAGGGAAGAGTGCAAATCAAAGTCAGCTTTAGCAATTTACTGAATCCTTATCTCAAAATAAAAAAAAAAAATAGAAGGGGAAGGGCTAGGGACATAACTCCATGGTAAAATACCCCTTGGTTTGATCCTCAGTAACAACAACAACAACAAAAAATTCATTCCATGTCTGGAATAGGAAAAGCAGAAGATAATCCTGGGACATTTTATGCCCCAAAGCAAGAAAAAAGACATAGAATCCACATTAATCCACGAATGTCTAAGAGGACAATCTGAGTACCAGCCTATTATAAACTGAAAAACATTAATATATAAAATGCTATGAGTTCATACTGTTACCAAATATAGAGAAAAAATTATTAGATAAAATTTCTGATTGTTTATTGCTAGACTACACATATAAATATTCCTTCACGTTCTCTACATAATTATGTTGCCTGTGAGTAAACACAGTTTACATCTGTTTTCAATCTAGATGCCTTCTCTTTTTCCTGCCTGATTACACTGTTTAGAACCTGAATAATGCTGAATTGAGGTGTGTGAACATATACCTTGTCCCTGATCTTAGGGAAAAGCATTCAGTCTTTCACCATTAAGTATGATAGCTTGTGGGTTTTTCATTGATACCCTTTATCAGGTTGAAGAAGCTCTCCTCTATTTCTAGTATGCTGATAATTTTTATCAAGAATAGATGTTGGCTTTTGCAGTTCCCAGATGATTGATAAATACAAACAGTAAAACACACTTCCATATATATGCATGATCTCTGGAAGGATACTAAAGATGGGATGGGATTCTTGCTCTAGGAATCAGTTCTTGCTTTAAAAGACAGAAGAAAGCACATTGTTTGACCAGAGTCAAAGGCCACCAGACTCTAGTGGGTAAATATTTTCAGCAGACCTATTTTATTTAGTGCTAACAGCGGCCTCCTCCTTCCAATGCTGCCATGATTGGAATTCAATCCCTTTTGGGTTGACAGGCACACAAAGACAGGATTAAGATATAATACACTGATGATATGAGCCTTTATATTATAGTGTTCCATTATTTTCTATTTGCCCAGTCAAAAATTTAAAATGCCATCTTATAGCTTATTTACCTACTAAAACTTATGATTTTTACAAGGCTAATTTCAGCTTTTAAATTATTATTTGCACCAAGTGTGGTGGCACATGCCTGTAATCCCAGCAACTCAGGAGGCTGAAGCAGGAGGATCCCAAGTTCAAAACCAGCCTCAGCAACTTAAGCAAGGCTCTAAGCAACTTAGCAAGACCCTGTCTCAAAATAAAAAATAAAACAGGGCTGGGGATGTGGATCAGTTGACCACCTGACCAGTGCCCTGGGTTCAATCCCTAGTACCCCCCAAAAAATTATTTGCTAGACACTATAAGTATTGGTGAACATGCTGAGTTAGGATAAGAAAATAATAAACCAGCTGGGTATGGTGAGTCATGCTTGTAATCCTAGGGACTCAGGAGGTTGAGGCAGGAGGATCACCAGTTTGAGGACAACCTTGGCAAGTAATGTACTAATACTACCACCATATAAATCCCACCCATCTCAAAAAAATAAAAAGGGCTGGGGCGTAAATCAGGGATAAAGTACCCCTGGGTTCAATCTCCAGTACAAAAAAAAAAAGAAAGAAAGGAAGGAAGGAAGGAAGGGAGGGAGGGAGGGAGGGAGGGAGGGAATAATATGCCACTTGATATATACTACTATTTGAGAAAGTTCCATTTCTGATAAAATTAGTTTAGCTCAATCTTGAGCAATAGGGTTAAAAATCCTGCTCCAACAGCAGACTCATCTAGTACATCTGCCTTATTTGTCACACTAGAAGGAAGAGAAGGGACTGATTTTTATAATCAGAAACACAAGTCAATATGAGATTTAACAGATGGGGTGTTGGTTGGGGGCCACAGCAGCCTCTTCAGGTCCAATGATAAAAATCATTCAACTGAAAACACTGAAAGACCCAGGGATATTTGTTTGACATCTTACTCAGGGAATCAGTATCTTGTTAAATGTATTCCCAACAGTCTGGACCAGAATGATGGTCACATCTGTTCAGGGTAGTTAGTATAATAAGCTATATCCAAAGAACTATATTCAATGTTACTACTGCAAGTAATGCACTAATACTACCACCATATAAATCCCACCACCCTGAGCTATTTTTAGAAACTGAATAGAGATCACAGGGCATTCAGGGAGGTGCTTTAAATTGAACATGAGAAACAAGCAGCATTTACACACAATTCAAATCACTGGAGATGTGGAAAGGTAAGAAAGAGGCACAATGGCTATCAGCAATGGATTAGTATTTGTGATTCACCTATCCTTGGGTCCCTGACATTGTACAAATTCATCTTACAAGTCATAGTGTGACTAAGCTGTTCCAGTCCAAGCAGAGGGGCAGAGAAGTTATTTCTGAGATTAGTTCTGGAACAGAAATACCTTTTGGCACTACACCAGGTCTACAACAAAGTGGGAAGGCCCAGACACTACAAATAAACTAACGTTTAAAACAAAAACTAAACCACAGAATCCAAATAATTGAATTCAACTAATAAATTGGGGATAGCATTCACTCATCTAATCTGATGGCTATCAATAAGGTCCAAGAGCTCCTTAACTGTGTTTTCTTTTTCAAAATAATCCTCTCACTGTACATAGGTTTACATAATGCTGACACCCAAGGAAAACCATCAGCAACCTACCCTCTCACCCCTATTCCCACTTAAAAACAAAACCTTGGAATTTGGAAAGAACATGAAGAAAGTCCAATTCCTCCAATTCTAACTCCTGCCACTCATGTTATTTCAAAAGTTAGAAAAGCATCAAGCATGGATGTGATAGTTAGAAGTCAAGTCTCCTTACCTTTCCCTGTGAAGGTCTATTTTTTTTCTGATTTAAAAAATTAAGGTATAATTTTCAGATAAGTAAAATTTACTCATTCTGCTACTGTGATGGTTTATGTTATACGTCAATTTGACTCAGTTAAAGGATATTCAAATAACTGGTAAATTATTATTTCTGGGTGTGTCTGATTAGTGTTTCTGGAAGAGAGATTAAATTTGACTCCATAGACCAAGTAAAGAAGATCCATCCACCCTCACCAATCTACCTGAATACAACAAAAGGTAGAGAAAGGGCAAATTCTGTCTCCTTCCTCTTGAGCTAAATATTCCATCTTTTCCTGCCTTTGCACATAGGGAGCTCCTGGCTCTTTGATCTTTGAATTCTAGGATTTTATCAATAGCCCCTGGGTTCTCAGGCCTTCAGCCTTGGACTGGCTCCTCAGACTTTTGAATTGGGGCTGAATTATACCACTGACTTTCCTGATTTTCCAGGTTATAGCTGACTATTTATCATGGGCCTTTTCAGCCACCATAATCAAATGAATGAATTCCTGTAATAAATCTCCTTTTGCACATCTATATATTTCTTATTGGTCTGTTTCTCTGGAAAATACTGACTAATGTAAGTGCATAGTTCTGCAAGTTTTGAAAAATGCATACCCTAATGTAATCACCACTACAATCAAGAATAGAATAGTTCCTTCACCCAAAAGTTCTCCTGCGCCCCTTTGTAGGCAACCACTCCTTCATCTCCAGCCCTGGCAAAACCTGATCTGAATTCTGTCCCTACAAATTTGCCATTTCCAGAATGTCATATAAATAGATCATATAGCATATAGCTTTTGTTATTCTGGATTTCTTTAACATACATAATGCAACCGAATTAATCCATGTTTTTGCATGAACCAGTAGCTTGTTCTTTTTTATTGCTAAGTAGTATTTAATATGGATATACCGTAGTTCAATTATCTAATTCCTTAGCTGGAGGCACCTAAATTCTTTCCAGTTTTGATAGTATATGAAAAAAGCCACTGTAAACATTTGTCCAAGCCAAGTTTTCATTTCACTTGGATAAATACTTGCAAGTAGACTTCTAGAAAATATCTTATTTTGGAACATATCTGCCTGAATTTATTCATGTTATTTCTATATTGCAGAGATGCATTTTCCCAAGGGAATAGTGGAGTTATTTTCTGTGATGCTTCTCTTCCTGCTCCATTTGTATCACTTCTCTGTCCTCCTAGGTGTAGAAAACATCTCCAAATCTGTATCACAAACTTCATTCACATTTTGTGTACTTTTAGTCCTATATAATGAATAAAAATATTAAATATGTCTGACTTCCCCATCAGCACCTTGCAGCATCCTAGGAAACAATACTTTCTCCCATCTCAAATGTACTCTTTTTTTATATTTATTTATTTATTTTTTTTTTTAGTTTTCGGCGGACACAACATCTTTATTTGTATGTGGTGCTGAGGATTGAACCCGGGCCGCACGCAAGCAAGGCAAGCCTTGAGCCACATCCCCAGCCCTCAAATGTACTCTTAACATTTAGCTTTATATATACACATTTTACAGCTCATTCTGCACCAATAGCTACTCTTCTATATTTTAATTAATTATTTTTTCCAAGAATCTTCAGTAAATCATTTTTCCTCTCAGAGCTGAGGCCTAAACTCAGGGTCTTGTGTGTGCTAGGCAAGCACTCTGCCAGTGAGCTAAATCCCCCAACCTCCCTGTATATCATTTTTAATAACTGTAGGAAAACTAAATGGAACTTTTCCCAATTCACTGGCACTTAGTATACTTCTTGAAAATCATGGATACACAAAGGACTAATACAGAGTACACTCAGAAAATTTAAAGTTTTAATCTCAATCACCAGCTTAAAAGCAATGCTGGGCTTTGTTACCCCTAAAGCAGGCAATATCCTGTCCTAAAAAAGTCTTTCAAGTAAATGCTGTATTAATTAAACTACAGAAAAGGAAAAAAAATCAGCATAATTAACATACAAAGCAACAGTATGGCCTAATTAATCACCATGAAGAGCAATCGAATAAAATACTATGCATTTTTTTGAAGCAATTCAATCTGGCAAGTAATTAATCACAGAAACACTAAGCAAAACAAATGGATTTCCCTTTAACGAAGTCACATTTATCATCTCTAATGTATCCCAAACTCTAATTTGTTATCCCAACTCGAAATTGTCTAGGATACAATGAATTCTCAGCCTTAGTAGAACACTGATTTCTGATGAAAAAGAACTTTGAGCTTTTTAAGTCAAGTTGTAGTCCCAAAGCACCCAAAAAGCTAAGGGTTTGGGGGCAGAGGTCTGGGGCAGTAGGTGTGGAGGTCTTACCCTCAAGAGTCCTAAATCTATGTCAGCTCAGAGAAGTCCATAAATAACTGCTAAATGATTCATGAAGAGAAAACACTAACTATTAGGAATGACAATTATAGGTCACAGACATTACCAAAAACCCCAAAGGAAGGACCCTCAGCAGAGGGAAATGGCTTTGATTTTCAGATCAAGAACGGGGAGAGGGACAGATTAATGCAGTATAATTTAACTCAGAGAAATTCTTCCTTCCTTCATTTCTCCCTTTCTGTTTCAAACAATGACCCATTTCCCCTGAGCCCCAACAGCCTTACCAATTTGAAAAATACCAACAGGTTGATTTTTTGAATGGCCTCAATGTTCAAGGACATAGTGACACATATTATCTAAGAAGGTCTAAAAAACTATCTTCATACTTCCTACTTCCCAGCTGCCCCCTCTGAGTAGCTAAATATGAGACTAAATGAACTGCCCTTTCTTTGCCAAGGAAGCTCATGGTTCTAACAAGACTTTCCTTAAATATTCCCATGTTTTGGGGCTGGGGTTGTGGCTCAGAGGTAGAGTGCTTACTTGGCACACGTGAGGCACTGGGTTTGATCCTCAGCACCTCATAAAAATAAAGATATTGTGTCCACCTGTAACTAAAAAATGAACATTAAAAAAATTCCCATGTTTTGATGACTTTTTTCGTTCTGTATTGATCTTAAAGTGCTTTCCTTTTCTCTTAGCATACTCCTATAGACTGAGGTACCTGGCAGAGTCTCAGGCTTCTGCTGGCTACAACCACTGGGGTTTTCCTTTAACTGACCTGCTCAAACTCTAACGCTGGATCCTATGAAATAGTCAATACTTATTAAACTGCACAGGGAAAACTGTGCTTTTCACACTTTCACAATTTGAGAAAAGCTGTTACAGATATACTATTTGTCCCAGACCATTTTTTCTCTAGATTTTAATCCTTACCCCTTTCTTCAAACTTCCTTTTGCTAATCTCTCTAATTTGTACCACTGCCTTGACCTAGATTAGAATGACAGAAGATTCTGCAGGGCCCTTCAGACCATTTCTGTTTGGAGTATCTGCCTGGCATTTTTATTTAGACTTTCTCTGAGCTATAATCTCTGAACCTTCCTTATTGCCTCCCTCTATCAGCCCAACATCTGAAGAACCATTTCTCCTTACTCATTCCAGATCAGGCCTGGTCAGTATCTTGAATCCCTACTTTCTAAGACAGAGGAACTCTATGTCAACCTACTATGCTCAACAATAACAACAACAAAAAATCACTAAACGCCAGGACTGTGTTTCTAAGGTGAATAAGACATGGATGCCACCTATCTTCAAAAGTTTTACAGACTAGTAAAGAAGACAACAGATAAGTGGATATTCACTACTATTGTATAGCCAGGCCTGGTTCTAAGGATGAGACGATGCTCAAGATATACTATTTCAAGAGACAAGCTGACAAATTGGGGAAGGACAGTCCAGGCAGGGAGGAGACATATACAAAGGACCAGAAGTATTAATAAGACAGATTGTCCAGAGAACTACAGACATCTCTGGTTGTTCCAAAGAACTCTGGGTGATCTGGTATAGCGGCAGTTAGATGACTTATCCAATTTATTTTTCCTAGAATATTAAGAATGACAATGTGTGTCATACTTCAGAGCTTACATTTTATTCTGCAGGTGGAAAGGGGGCAAATGAAGGGGACAAGCACTGGAAAGAGAATGAAACAAAGAAAGTGACAGAAAGATGATAAGTGAGATCAGAGGCTTAGATAATCCAATAGAAAGAGAAATAGGGAGAATAATTAAACATTGGTATGGAGTTTTTATGCAATAACAAAACATTGCTCAGTAATAAAAAGGAATTAATTACTAGTTGCTTGCACACCCACATTCAGAGCAGCATTATTCATAACAGCCAAAAAAAGGCAGAAGCAAACCAAGTGCCCATCAACAGATGAATGGATAAATGAAATATAATGTACCAATACAATGAAATATTATTCAGCCTTAAGTAGGAAGGAAATTCTGACACAGGATATAACACAGAGAGAATATTAAGCTAAGGGAAAAGAACCCATTACAAAAAGATATTTTATGTTTTTACTTATATAAGGCAATTAAAATAGTCAAATTCATAGATATAGAAAGTAAAATGGTGGTTGGCAGGGACTGAGGAAAGAGGGTCATTGAAGTTGTTTAATGGGTAAGAGTTTCAGTTTTGCAAGATAAAAATTTTCTAGCAATCTATTCCACAACAGTGTGAATATACTTAACACTACTGAACTGTACACTTAAAAATGGTTAAGATGGGGGCTGGGGTTGTGGCTCAGTGGTAGAGCGCTCACCTAGCACGTGCGAGGCCCTGGGTTCGATCCTCAGAACTACATAAAAATAAATAAAATAAAGGTATTGTGTCCATCTACAACTAAAAAAATAAAGAAATAAATATTTCTTAAAAATGGTTAAGATGGTAAATTTCCCATTATATACATTTTTTTTAAGAGAGAGTGAGAGAGGGAGGGAGGGAAGGGGGGAGAGAGAGAGAGAGAGAGAGAATTTTAATATTTATGTTTTAGTTATCGGCGGACACAACATCTTTGTATGTGGTGCTGAGGATGGAACCGGGCCGCACGCATGCCAGGCAAGCATGCAGGCTACTTTTTGAGTCACATCCCCAGCCCCTATATACATTTTTATAATTAAAATCTTAAATTTCTTTTAAAAATGGAATTAATTAACTATGAATATACACCGAAAAGTGGATAAATCTCAAAAACCTTAGAAAATGCCAGAACTAGTGGTACACATTTATAATCTCAGAGACTCAGGAGGCTTAAGCAGGAGGATCAGCCTGGACAGGAAGACCAGCCTGGGGATTTAGCAAGGCCCTGTCTCATGGGGTGGGATTGTAGCTCAGTGGTTAAGCATTTGTCTAATATGTGTGAGGCACTGGGTTCAATCCTCAGCACCACATAAAAATAAATAAATAAAATAAAGGTATTGGTTCATCTACAACTTAAAAAAAAAGATTCTGTCTCAAAATAAAAAGGGCTAGGGCTGGGGATGTGGCTCAAGGGGTAGCGCACTCGCCTGGCATGCATGTGGCCCGGGTTCGATCCTCAGCACCACATACAAACAAAGACGTTGTGTCCGCCGAAAACTAAAAAAAATAAAAGATTAAAATTCTCACTCTCTCTCAAAAAATAAAATAAAATAAAAAGGGCTAGAGATGCAGCTAGCTCAGTGTAGAGCACCCCTGAGTTCAATCCTCAGTACCAGGAAAAGAAAAAAAAGCTTAACATCAAAGAGAATATACTATATGATTCAATTCAAGATTAGGCAAGGGACTTGAGGCATGGATCAGTCACAAGAGCTTGTCTAGCACCATATGAAACCAAACCTGCAAAATAAGAAAAAGATAAAATAATTTATGGTGAGAGAAGTCAGAAAAGGGCATAGTTCTGGGGAAAGGGTCTACTGACAGAAAAAGGAGGGTCACGAAGGAACTTTGTGAAGCAACAGATATGATCTGGCTGGTGATTTATACAGATGATATATTAAAAGTCCAGTTACACACCTACTATGTTACATTTTACCATACATAAATAATACCTCAATTAAAAGGAAACATAGATGAGGTACAGTCAATCCCTGGTCAGTAATCTTGGGCCCTCTGCTACCCTGAGTGAATTCCAACTACGGAGGCTACTCCAGTTGCCTTTTCACAAAGATGAATGTGTGAGAGGAGATACCAGTGGAAACCAACTCTCTTTGGAGTTTCCTTGAGACTGAGAATTCTTATCATATAAAAATAGTGTCCAATAATAGAGAAATTAATGTTCTTTGGTGTTCAGAGTAGCAAAAACACATTAGCACACCCTGCTTGACATCCTACTCACATGTTATTGGTTTAAAAAGAAATTATATAGAAACCAATTAGAACAAAAATATCATTAAACCTCTTAATACAGGAGCCCACTTTGCTAAAGTATGCACAATATCTGAATTCCAGGGAGACATGTATAATCAGGGTAAAATTAATCAAAACCTCCATAAAAAGTACAGCAAGAGACAGCGTAAGAAGAAAAATCTTTCCTTAGAGTTGAAAATTTCTAAAGTCTGATCACTGAGTACATAATTTTGTTTATTTTTATCTTTTACTATGTAACACTATATTTATAATTAGGTTAATATCACAGTAAAATGACAGTAAAATGCAGACACAATTCATTTAACAATTAATCTACTGGAGCTAAAAATTCTTACCATGCCATTAATTGCCTGCTTAAAACACTGCTTCAGTTTCAGTTTCAGATTATCGTATACCTCCTTTAAACACTCATGGAAATGCAAACACACAGCAAAGGTTGTTTAGAGAAAAACTAGCTAGCAGCAGTGAGTTTTACACTTTTCCATCTATAAGGATCCCAACTTGGAAGAGCCTTTATTGTAACCAGTGAGCTTACTACTTATTAAAAGGGAAAAAATAATAAAGAGCATCAGACTTTTCAGTAAAGCTCTCTCATCCAGCCTCACTACACCCTCACAGTTGTTGTTGTCTGCAGTACTGGGGACTGAATCCAGGACCTTGTGCTTGCTGTAGGTAAGTGCTCTATCACTGAACTATATTTTTATTTTTAGACAGGGTCTTACTAAATTGCCCAGTCTGGACTGAAAGTTGCAATCCTCCTGCCTCAGCCTGCCGAGTAGCTAGGATTACAGGCATGTGCCATGGCACATGACCAAAACTGTATGTGTGTGTATATATATATATATATATATATATATATATATATATATATATATATATATATGCAGTGCTGAGGATCAAACCCAGTGCCTCACACATGCTAGGCAAGCACTCTACCACTGAGCTACAACCCCAGTCCCCAGACTGTTTTTTTTTATTGCCTATTGCCTTTTATCTGTACATTTTTTCTCATTTCTTAATTTTAGAACTAGTGTCCACAAGGCATAGTGACAATGGCAGGAAGAAGCAGGAGAATGGCATGTTAAAGAACAACCTGGAGGGGCTGGGGTTGTGAGGTACTGGATTTGATCCTCAGCACCACATAAAAATTAATAAATAAATAAAATTAACAAATAAAATAAAGGCATTCTGTCCATCTATAACTACAAAAAAAATTTAAAAAAGGTTTAAGATTTTAGATGAACCTACTTTACTTTGTTCTTTTCATTTTCTGTATTAAATGTTTTTACAATAAGCAGGTAATGTTAAAATATCAGTATCACAATGCAAGAAAAATATTACTACCAACTGAACAAGTATAGAATGGGAGAAGGCTGATTTGAGAGCAAGTCACTCTAAAAAAATTGGAAGGTTTTTATTGGACCCCAAGTGTGCTATGAACTAATGGTGTGGTTTAGCTGCCAAATAATCTAAAGCAGTTAAAGGTTGTAAATAAAATATGTCCGATTCATGGGTGCTAGCAAGTCTCCTTATAATCTGAGCACATATCTAGATCCAGTTCTAGGTGTCCTTTATTCCAATAAACATTTGCTTGATTATTTATTTGGTAACTCTGATGCCATGCTTTAGGAGGTAAATTAATAAATCAAAATATTTCTAAAGGACAATCACAGCAAGCCAGAAGATTCTGAAGCCATGTCATATGAAGAATAATTGAGGGAAGAAAGGATATCTTCTCTATCAAAGAGCAGTACTACCTATAAGTCCTTTGAAGAAGTTAACATTTAGAAGACAGAATAAATTGTTTGGTGCTGAATCTGAAAGGAGAAATAGAACCAATCAGTTTATGTTGTAAAGAGTTAGATTCTAAACTGGGGCTGTAGCCCAGTGGCAGAGCACTTGCTTCACACAAGTGAGGCACTAGAATCGATCCTCAGCACCACAAAAAAAATAAAAAGTCATCTCCAACTACAAAAAAAAAAAGAGAGAGAGAGATTCTGTGTATCAGCAGTGAAACTCCCTATCATGTACAACCACAAGAATGAGATTCTAATTAGAATAAGTTATACTCCATGTATGTATAATATGTGAAAATACATTCTACTGTCATGTATATCTAAAATGAACAAATTAAAAAAAATAAAGAAAAAATAAAGTAGTGAATCAAATATTGGTGACAGGACATTAAAGTCAGTATTTTCTACCTCCTCTGACATCCTGGATGGACATGTTTGAATGATACACCTTGAGCCATTTCACTATGGTCATATGAAAAGTTAATCCTAAGGAAGCAGTCTGAATTCAGGCACATTACTAATCACAAGAGAAGAAAGAGGACCATGCCTGGATGGTTAGTTTCCACATGTTACAGAAAGATTTCTTTCCAGGTGCAATTCCAGGTGCAATCCATAAGTCTATAAAGAAGGCAGACATCACTGATAGATCCTCTCTCTCTCAGACACACAAATGGATATTTGCTTATTCTTCAATAGTGAACATTTGCTTATATATTATGAGAAGTGTCTGAATGAGTTTAATCACTCTAAATTCTCAGGTTCATACTAGAAGGCTAAGGTATCAGATTTCTTTTCTGTAGGTCTTTGACCTTGAACAGCTTACTGAAAATTCTATTGGCTAAGTTATCTGTCGGATTCACTCATGTTTAGGAATTTCTACTTCATAAAATTCTTAAGTGATCTTTTCTCTTAAGAATTAAAAACTAATGTGGCTAAACAAGATTTGTTTTAGACAAGTCAAAGGCATGGCTAAAAAAATTGTAAGGGAAATTATATGTAGCTTTGTATAAATATGCATAAATATACATAATGTGTGATATAGTTTACATACATATATATTTCCTAAAATATATTTAAATATACATCCTATATATTCCTAAATATATACTGAATATGTGTATTTATCTTAGGTGATATGTCTGGGAAAAGAGACAATAAGAGATATATGTGCAGCAAATGTATTGGGCAGTACTTTCTAGGTCAACAATATGACTGAGTGAAGTGGCCAGGGCCAAGGGAGCAGAGAGCATACAGTTCTGCAGCCAAAACACTGAATAGAGGTGGGGGGGTCCATTTAAACAGAAAAACCACAAAGAAGAGGGGCAGATGAGGCAAGAAAGATCATAAGTCAAGTAAGTGGAAGTACCAACTAACAGAACATTCTTAGAATTCATACTTCTTGTATCTACTCAGAACAGCTCCATAGTTTAAAGACATTGTGGTGAGGGAACAAATGGGTGGGAGTGTTACCTTCCATGTGAGTGAGCTCTTATAGGAGGGGGGGCGACTCCCAGTGCAGGGTGAGATGTATGGACAGAATGGGGTCAGCCTGACTTAACTTTCAAATCAGCCCATAACACTATCACATTGTATATTTTCTACTATACCGAATTTTTTACATTTTTCTCCCCTTCCCAGAAAAACATCAAATGTCAACTCCTTGAGAGTAGGGTTAGGTTATTCTCAACTTTTTAAAAAAAAATTCCCCTAGAACAGTGTCTGACATGTAGAAATTGATGCTTGGCTAAATATGCTATAGTACCTCTCCACACAGATGCAGAAGGTTACCTATAATAATGAGGGGATGCATATTGTTAAATCAAGAAACCATGATTTTCTTTGGAAAGAAAAAAAATGTGTAAATCCATACACAAATTTCTGAAGTATACATAGTGAGGAGTATAATGCTGATCTTTTCATGATAGAAATGCTGGTGATTCTTTTCTCCTTTTCAATGTAATTGAATTCTTCTTATGACTGGAAACCAAATAGTGTGTTCAAAACAGCTTTGCTGAAGAAAAAGTATTTCGGGGTAAGAAGTAGAAAATAAGGTTTTGATATCATCCCATTTTGAGTGCAAGCTGTTTCATAGGTCAAACACACAATTTTGACCTGCTAATAATAAAAGAAATAATATGTGTAACTCCTCAATGACATAATATTTTGTAGTAAAAATGTAATCCAAAAGAAAAGGAAACGTTATAGATTTCTTTAAAAATTAAAAAGTCCTAATCAATTTTCTCTGTGATTCCTAAATAAAGTGAAACTGAACTCTATTTTTCATGCAATTTCTTTGTCTTTGAAAGCAATGAAGAAAAGATTTAATAGCAGGTCTGAGTAATCATCCTTAGACAAACCTGCTTTCAAAGTTGGTTCTTATTTGACATCTAGGAATTTAGGTTTCCCACCATTAACTGGGAATAGTGACTCACTACACTTAACCTGTTCTGCTTGAACCTAATAGGTTCTGCTTAACATAAAAGAATGGTTTATACTAAACACCTTCTTATTTTCTGAGTGTCTAGAATTTAGGTATGAATGAGGCCCAGACTGCTTATGTGAAAAATGCTTAATAAACAGCTTGGGCACTGACCCTCTGATGAGCTTACTTGGTTGGAAACACTTTAAAATTTTTTTAGAAATTGTTTTAATTAGTTATATATGACAGTAGGATGCATTTATGCACTTTGATATACATAAATGGGGTATAATTTATCATTTTTCTGATTGTACATGTTGTAGAATCATATTGGTCAGGCACTCATATATGTATGTAAGGAAATAATGTCTGTTTCATTTACTATCTTTCCTATCCCGAGATCCTCTCCTCTCCCTTCACTCCTCTCTACTTGATCTAAAGTAACTCTATTCTTCCCTAGCCACCCCCAACCTTATTGTGAATTAGCATCTGCATATCTGAGAAAACATTTGGAAGCATTTTGTACACATTGCCACTGTTTCTGGAGAGGTCAGGACATTGTGTGCTAGTCTTTGGGAGAGGACCCTTGGAAGCTTGTGACTGGTTTCCCTAGACTTTGCCCATGTGCCCTTTTCCTTTGCTGATACTGCTTTATAACTTTTTACTCTAATAAATCATAACCTGAATGCTACTCTATGCTGCATCCTAGTAAATCATTTGACCTGTGGGTGGTCTTGGGAACTCCCTGACACGAAAGTTAACTTTCAGACTAGGATCTTTAGCCCATCTTTCATACATTTGTTTGAGCTATATTGTGATTACCTATAGAATATCTCCTACATACCATAATGAATCTATAGCATTAATCTATACTCACCTAATTCTCATAATAAGTATAATAAGATTCCATAGAAAATTCAGACTTTCCAGAGTCTGATTTGGCAGGGTTTTGAGTTGAATTGAAAAACCAGACTCTTTTTTCGGGGGGGAGGGGTTTGCACAATTTAGGTGTTGGTAACAGCCCCTGAAAAACTATAACTTTTTATTTTACTAAATGGAAGTTATATGTAGTGATAAGAACTAGTAGAATAGGAGCTAAAATTCATCTTACATAGAACAGAATTGGTTGAATTATGACATATTACTCATAAATAAGAAGATTCCTCCCATGTTTTAAAAAATTGTTAGCCAGGTCATAGTAATGAATGCAATTGTTGTCATAAATCTTTCTGCTCCTTCTCTGAGGTATTTTGTCACTAGAAAAAAAAACTATTCTCTTTTTATAGAATTAAACATATAATAACATGGCATGAATCTCTGGAGACATTTATACCGTTCACCTTGTATTATTGTAGACTGTGGTCAAGCATAGAGAATTAGCTCATGGTCTTCCCCTGTCACTAACTAGCTGTGTCACTAACTAGCTATGTGACTACTTAGCCTTTTAAGCCTCACTTTCCTCACTTGGAAAATGGTAATAACATTCTAATCTGTTCTCAATGATTGTTAGTAAGGAGATAATAGGAGAAAATGTTTAGATGGCCATCAAATGATTTTTTTCCCATATGGAATGTAGATCCAACTGAGATCTAAGACCTAAGGAAATAAAGATTGTCAGCTGCATTAACTGAGAGTTAATTGGGGGACGTGACTTTGGACTTGTAGTCAAGTGTGTTTGCTAGTGCTTCACCCCTGAATCAGTCTTACTAACCCACTCATTGGCACAATGATGTGACCATAGGCTTCCTCTGCAGGGACACTCAATACAGAACAACCCAGAACACACACATCTGCTTGGCAGGCTGGCTCCTAGAGGAATTCAGCCCTATTTTTTTTTCCAAACTAGCCTATTAGAGAAGTTATTTCTCCTCATTGGCATAAGCAAGCCATGAGAAGAGGAATCAGAAGTTTTGGGTTACCCTGATTCATGTCTCTCCAGAAGAGAAGAAGCTGTTTTGAAACAGGCCCAGTACCATCCATGATAGGAAAGATTTCTGTTGAATGTTCACTTTTATGTTTACTATGAATTTTCCATGAAAGTCTAAGGATCCAGAGGTTGAGGTCATGTCTGACCTCTTATCCTGAGGATGTGGTGGCATCTGGCACGAACAGATGTTTTGGAATGAATATGTGAATGAATAGTACATAGAACACTACTATTACGTGCTTTTATTCTGGTCTTTGAAGCAAATTTAGTAATTAGGAAATAGATGATCGGGGGAGATAATTCTAATTCTCGTTTTGTGTAAGCTTGTTGTTTGCTTGTGAACAAATCATTTAATTATTTTTTATGAAGCTATAATGTAAATACTATCCCTGTTGTACAGGATATATAACAGGAGTAACACAAAACAGTGATGTGAAAAGTTTCTTGGAAAATATGTAAAAAATTATTGTGCAAATATTAGAAAATTCATAGAACTACTTTTCACTTAAACAAAAAGAAGGAAAGAAAACTGCCGCATACTTATATTCTTCACATTAGTTTTTGACTGCTCATAGCATATTCTCAAAAACCTAGTGTCAGCTGGGTGTGATGGTGCATGTCTGTAATCCCAATGGCTCAGGAGACTGAAGCAAGGGAATTAAAAATTCTAAGCCAGTCTCAGCAATTTAGTGAAAACCTAAGTGACTTAGACCCTGTCTGTAAATAAAATCTAAAAAATGGCTGGAGTGAAGTTTAGTGGTTAAGAGCCCCTGGGTTCAATCCCCAGTGTGCACACACATACACACACACACACACCAAACAACAACAACAACAAAAAATCATAAAGAAAAACAACCACCACAACAAAAATTTAACGTAGTATCAACTATTTGTTTCTCTGTTTATTCATCATTTCAATGAACAAAAGACTCAAATAACTCTACTTGGTACAAAGAGAAGTTATCTTTATTTCCTTTTATTTTCCATTTTAAAAAATGAGCATATGCTTTTTAAAAAATGGAAGTACAATAAAACTTGTTTATGTAAAAGCAACACCCTCCAATGGACCACCCACTGACTAGACATGAAAACTCAAACTCCTTAACACTATATTTGTGTCTTCTACCATCTGGAGCTAGTTTTTCTTTAAGAATTTTACATCCTTTTTTTTTAACGTGTCCCATGCTCTCCAAGAAATTTGGTTCTACTTTATGTTTTTCAAACACAATTTTTACCTCTATGTTTTTCTTTATTCTATTTCTTCTTCCTGGAATGTCATTTTCTGTAGGGTCTCTTATATTTTTGTTTTTTGGGGTTTATGCTGAATTCTAGTGTTTCCCATTTTCTTCTGATATCCCTGTCCAAAGTTTCTCTCCCTCTTCACATAGAAAGTGCACTTTGCTTTGTGTGTTTTCTTATATTCAAGTTTTATTCTTGCCTGCATTTGCATTTATCCCAGTGCCTAGTAATGTGCCTTGCTCCTAGTACTTATTTTCTAAATGTTTATTGGTTTGAAAAAAGCCACAATAAAATAAATGATCCAATGATTCCTCTCCCTCAGTGGTTTTACCCGAAAACACACAACTATTCCCTTGGGATAGCATAATGTAGAAAGATGAAAGCAGCAAACATTAGCCTGATAGTTTTAAAACCTTTAAAAGCCAAGAAAATCTAATAATGAATGCATCAAAAATTTGTTTTTGTGTTTCATTATTTCTCTGTTCTTTGTACAACTGATTAACTTGTAATCACCATGCTAATGAGGTCCCTTGTGGGCTACTTCACATCTTTAATCTATGCCCATAAGGTGAACTGCAAATATAGTCCTTAATCACAATTAGAATCTAATGAAATACTTTAAATGCAGCAACCTATTATTGTCTCTGTTTCTGGAGGAAAAAAAATCATAAAAATATAAAAATAGGAAAATAGTTTTATTATATTAATAAGCAAAAAGTACTATTTCACTTAGTATCTTTGTGTATGTATGTCAGGCATAAAATGACCTGCTTAAACAATACTATTAGAAATATGATTAGAGATAGAGTTAACATGAAAAACCATTATATATCTCAATATAGAACAGTCATAACAGTGAAATAATGATTAAAAATATTCTAACAATGATCATTAGCAAAATAATATAACAATCGAAGAAGATAAAATAAAGAACAGTGTTCACAAATATTTTCTAAGTAGATAAGCTGTCAATATAATATTTCTCTTTGTGTTTTCTACGTGATATGCCAAAAGTAAGCATCACAATCAATATTTGTGGTTTTAAAAAGTTAACATCTATGTGATCTGACTTAATATTATATTTTCTTCAATATATTTTGCAAATAAAATATAAAAGATAATAAAAATTCATTTAGGATAGTTTGAAGCTAGGGTATTTTCTTACAAATATTTAAAATGTTCATGTACATGAATTTCATCAATATAATCACAAACACCAAGTGTGAAATCATTGTTAGTTATTACAAACTGCTTAGTGTATAAATTCTTGTCTTTCAAAAAACATAATTCTTGTACCCTTATATTGCTATTAGGAATTTTCAAATAATAAAACAGCTTGGCAACATCTCTTTATAACATCTTGTGGTTCCTGAGATAGACCTTGTAAATATTCAGTATATACTACCTATTTGCTTATTTTTAAACATAAACCACAAAATGAAAGTCTTTCCCTAGTCCAAATATCTGTTTTAAATTTTTCTTCTCATTATTATATTAGACAGCCTAGACAAATATTGTTACAGACATCCCCATCTGAGCTGACTTAATTTTATAATATGTATACCTAAAACTAATATCCAAATAAATTATTACACAGTAACAAAACTACAAAGCCAGTGAAATCCAGATAAAGAAGCCTAATAAGTGGAGTTGATGATGTTATTTTGTATGAATTCAGTGCTTTGAGTGATATGAATTATTGTGAGCATGATCAAATCCACACCTTGACCCTGAGGTTCTAGTGATGAGTAGACAGGTCTCTACTCTTCTCTTTGTGAGCCACTCTTAAAACTTTACTTTTTAGAGCATGTATGAACATCTCTTGGCCTTAAGCTAATGTGTAATTCATTCTTAATATAATAAATCTACTCAATTTAGTCTTTTTTATTCTTTGAAAATAAATTTTTAATTACCTAATAGCAAGGAAATTGTATTCAAAAATATAGAAAAAAATATAGTCACGGAAATCCCATGCTTCATAGTCAAGACGATCCAGAATGTGTTTTTATTTTCAGTATAATTGAAGATGAATGTAAAATTATGATAAAAAATTTAATTTGAAAGTTCTCATAGAAAATGCTCAAGCCTTGGGAATTTGTTGAACCCAGTCCCTGGCAACAACCATCTATTTTCAGTTTCTACCAATTTACCTGTTATGGATATTTCATATAAATGATATCACACAATGTGTGACCTTTTCTGTTGGCTTCTCTCTGTTGACTTCTCTCATAGTAGAGTGTTTTGGAGGTTCATCTTTGTTGTAGTACCTATCAGTGTTTTGGAATAATATTCTAATTTCTCTACATCACCAACAACTAAGTGCTATTTTTAATAGTTTGATTATGGCCTTCCTAATGGCTACAACATGGTATCGCTATTATTGTGTGACTTGCATTTACCTAAATGATAAAAGATGCTGAGCATCTTTTCAGGTTTTTTGGGGGGATTTGCGTATCTTCTTTGGAGCAATGTCTACTATGTTGTTTGTCCTTTTGTTGTTGAGTCATAAATGTTCTTTTTATATTTTGATACTAGATCCTTTTCAAAAAATAGTTTGCAAATGTTTTTTTACATTCTTTAATTTGTGTTTTCGTATTCTGGATAGCATCTTTTGTGGAACAGAATTTTTTTTTCTTTTCTTTTTTTTTTTTTTTATTGGATGTTCACAACTTTACAAAGCTCATGACCAATCATATTTCATAAAATAGAATCAATTGGGTTATGAACTCCCATTTTTTCCCCAAATACAGATTGCAGAATCACATCGGTTACACATCACATTTTCACATACTGCCATATTAGTGACTGTTGTATTCTGCTACCTTTCCTATCCTCTACTATCCCCCCTCCCCTCCCCTCCCATCTTCTCTCTCTACCCCATCTACTGTAATTCATTTCCCTCCATGTTTGTTATCCCATTCCCCTAGTAAACTCTTAAATGTAATTTTGTATAACAATGGGGGTCTCCCTCCATTTACATGTGATTTCCCTTTTTTTCTCCCTTTCCCTCCCGCCTCATGTCTCTGTTTAATGCTAGTCTTTTCTTCCTGCTCATCCTCCCTGTTCCATTCTTAGTTGCTCTCATTATATCAAGGAAGACATTTGGTATTTGTTTTTTAGGGATTGGCTAGCTTCACTAAGCATAATCTGCTCTAGTGCCATCCATTTCCCTGCAAATTCCGTGATTTTGTCATTTTTTAGTGCTGCGTAATATTCCATGGTGTATAAATGCCACATTTTTTTTATCCATTCATCTATTGAAGGGCATCTGGGTTGGTTCCACAGTCTAGCAATTGTGAATTGTGCTGCTATGAACATCGATGTGGCAGTATCCCTGTAGTGTGCTCTTTTAAGGTCTTCAGGAAATAGTCCGAGTAGGGCAATAGCTGGGTCAAATGGTGGTTCCATTCCCAGCTTTCCCAGGAATCTCCATACTGCTTTCCAAATTGGCCGCACCCGTTTGCAGTCCCACCAGCAGTGAACAAGAGTACCCTTTTCCCCACATCCTCGCCAGCACTTGTTGTTGTTTGACTTCATCATGGCTGCCAATCTTACTGGGGTGAGGTGGTATCTTAGGGTGGTTTTGATTTGCATTTCCTTGACTGCTAGAGATGGTGAGCATTTTTTCATGTACTTGTTGATTGATTGTATGTCCTCCTCTGTGAAGTGTTTGTTCATATCCTTGGCCCATTTGTTGATTGGGTTATTTGTTTTCCTATTGTCTAATTTTTTGAGTTCTCTGTATACTCTGGATATTAGGGCTCTATCTGAAATGTGAGGAGTAAAAATTGGAACAGAATTTTTTAAATTTTTATTTTTATCTCTCATTCCTTGTGCTTTGGGTGTCAAATCTAAGAACCTATGGTCAGAGCCAAGATCATGTATATTTTCCTCTTCTAAAAGTTTATAGTTTTAGCTTTTATATTTAGTCCTTAATTGATTTTAATTTTTTTTAAATGTAGCATGAAGCAGGAGTATCATTTGATTCTTTTCCACATAGCCCCTTGTCCCAGAACCATTTATTGACATGACTGTTTTTCTCCACTGAATGATCTTCACATACTTGTTGATGAAATCAGTTGCATGATTTCATTCTTAATGAATAGAAAATATGAAAGACAGGTGGGTGATTAAACAATGCAAAAATGAGAAGGAACTCAGAGAAAACAAAGACAATTTAGAAAGCATAAAAAATTTTAAAGTGATGCAGTGAATATTCTTGGAGAAGAATGAATATTGTACTAGGAAAACAAGAGAAATTTAGTAAATAAATAAGAGCCTTTAAAAATTAAAAAGAGAACTGAAAATAATCAATACATTGTAAGAAAAAGATGAGTATATTAACCACAGAAAAATAAGATGAAATGAAGATGAAAGATAAAAAATAAGTAAGTCAGTAGACCTATCTAGAGCTCCACATCTTTCAAAGGAGAGTTCTGTAATGGTAGAACCAGGAGAAAGTAAGGGACAAATTCATCAACAAAGTGACGCAAGAGTATTTTCCTAACAAGATCATGATTTTAGAGATTAAAAACTATTCCAATGTCTACCCTAATGAATAAAAAGACACATTTCAAGGTAGAACTTTTTTTGAAGGTGGGTAGGGTACTGGGGATTGAACTCAGGGGCACTTAACCACTGAATCACATCCCCAGCCTTGTTTTGTATTTTATTTAGAGATAGAGTCTCACTGATTTGCTTTGGGATTTGCTAAGTTGCTGAGGCTAGCTTTGAACTCTCAGATCCTCCTGCCTCTGCCTCCCAAGCCGCTGGGATCACAGGTGTGCACCATCGTGCCCAGCAAGGCATAACTTTTTGAAACATCCAACCAGGAATGATAAAGAAAATGTTTTGTTCCTAAAAGTTTCCATGGAATTAAGATTCAGAATAGATTGAAAATTGAACCATCACTGGACTTTGTAAAGAACATACCCAGAAACTAGAAGACAAAGAAGTAAATGTCTTTTAAAATATTAGCAAAAATAATTTTCAACCTAGATTTCTATGCTTATCTGAGCCTTCAAGTAAGTGCAGGATGGAATAAGGATAAATTACCTGGTGCACTTGACAATGCTGAAATGACATCTATTTCTATGTAAAGTTTAGGGTTAAATTGTTGCTAAGTAGAAAAGCTCAGTAGAAAAAAAAAGAGTCTCTTAATAAAATAAAGTTTAACTCATGGAACTTAATTTACCAAAAACAGTAATTGTGATCAACCAATTTTTTTTAACCAAAATAATTAATTGTATTGTATAAATATAGAAAAAAAATTTTGGGGGACTCACTTTTGTGAGATTTTCAGTGATTGCTTAGGAATGCTGGGAGATTGGGATAGGTTCTGAGGAAAAGTTAAGTCTTGAATAATTATGAAAGCATTGTTCAATAATGATCGGTTGGTTAAAGAAATTTCTTTGGCAAATTGTATTCTGCATAGAAAAGTCCTCTTGGGATCTGTAAAAAGCTATTAAATCAGTAATAAGCTTCAAGCCGATTGTTACTTTGATAGTAAAGTTAAGACTCAGACTTTGCTATGAAATAAGATTTTTAAACACTATGAGAAAAGCTTTTTTTTTTCATTTTAAAAACAACAACCTGCTTACATCATCCACTACTTATATGGTCAGAGGTAGGTTGAGTTTAACCAAAAATTGGTGACAGAGGAGGATTCAGTGAGCACTAGGGTTGAATATTTTGGGCATCTTAATCATCCAGTCACTGGTGATACACACATTTTCTACCCTACAAATCCCTAAATTAGCCTTTGAACTTAAGGAAAAGTTTGTAGATGTGAAAAATTGATTCATTTATTAGTTTTGAGTATTCATAGAGAACAGGTAAACAAAAATTATTATGGATGTATACTGCATATTGGTATATGCCTGCATATTGGTATATGTTATATCTGGGTTGGAAAGAAGAAAAAAATCCAATGAAACATAGAGAGCTGTCTTTATTAATGTAGTTCAAGTGAAAGGTCTAGATGTCACATTTTTCCTATATTGAAGTAATCTTGTTGGAGAAACTATTAACTGAAAGCAACATATTTTTAATTCCTATGCCTATATGACTAATATTTTTCTGATCCAGATAGTTTGAGGTAAATTATTGAAAGGGAAAAGATTTTTATATTTTCTTAAAAATATAAACAATGTGAAAATAAGTTGAATGGTAATCAGCTGTTCCTTATTACCATTGTGAAATAGACATCATTGAGGGTAACAAATATTTGTTGAACTCCTACTATATGCAAAGTGCTATAATAAATATCCCTGGAGGTACAGGATGAATAAGGAACATTGAGGCCACATCCCCAGCCCCTTTAAAATGTTTTATTTAAAGATAGACTCTTACTAATTTGCTTAGGGACTTGCTAAATTGCTAAGGTTGGCTTTGAACTTGTGATCTTCCTGCTTCAGTCTTTTAAACCACTGGGATTACAGGTGTGAGCCACCATGCCTGGCTTCATGAAATGTTGATGCCCACTAGATTTCAATTTTGATGTTAATTTCAGGAAGAAAGCCTCTCTCCAGCCAAGTTTGTGACACATCTGTTCTCTCAAGCCAGAAGAGGGTGGTGACACAGAGATCAGCAGCCCCGTAGAGACTGTTTTGGGGGTTAGCAGTAGTTTTCCAAGGTGAAGAAAGGAGAATATATGTCAGATGGACCACTACGTATGTCAGATTATAACAGGAACACTATATAATGTATTATCTCAAATGCAGAGAACTGCAAGCATGAAGAAGGATAAAAAGAGAATGGGATCATTTATTATTTTGAAGTCTAAGCTATAATTATATAAGTAGTTTGAGCTAAGGTTATAAAAGTCAGGTTGGAAAGGCAAATGAAAGATAAGAACAGTGTTCTCAATAGTGAGGTCCATTGATCAAATCAGTGTTAGGTTTAGAGGCAACAGTGCTGCTTTCACAGGTGGAAAGTGGAAACCACACCACAATGATGTGAGGTATTTCACCATTCAGATGAATCACGTGAAAGGACTTGGAAGATATATACTTGTTGCATTTTATTACTAAAATTATTAACACATTAATTGTACAAAATAATGGGGTTTGCTATGACATTATCATACTTGCATATATCTTGCTTTGATCATGTCCCACCCACCCTCTTTTCTTCTAACGTTTCCCATCAGCCCTCTGAATCCTCATCTGGGTGCCTCTTTCCAGTCCCTCATAGTCCCTCTTCTATTCCTAGGTCATTATTTTCCCCTTCCCCCTGTCCAGTTTCCACACATAAGATATGCAATACTTGTCTTTCTTTATCTAGCTTATTTTACTTAACTCGAGATCTTCCAGTTGCAATCTCTCTGTTGCAAATTACAGGCTTTCATTCTTTTTTATAACTAAGTAATAATCCATTGTATATATACAATGTTTTTATGCATTACTCTGCTGATGGATATTTAAGTTGATTCCATATTTTGTGTTATGGTTTAGATGTGGTGTTCCTCAAAAGCTCACCTGTGAGACATGCAAGAAGGTTTGGAGAATAACTGGGTTATAGCCTTAATCTAATCAGTTAATTAATCCCTGGTGGGATTAATTGAGTGGTAACTGGAGGTAGGTGGGGTGTGGCTGGAGGAAGTGGTTCATTGGAGGAGTGGCTACGGGGTATATATTGTATATCTGGAGCATGCACTCTCTCTCTCTGCTTCCTGATCTTCATGTGAACTGCTTCTGTCCACCACACTCTTCTGCTATGAGTTTTTGCCTCACTTCAAGCCTAGAGGAATGGAGCCAGCCTTCTATGGAGTAAGACTTCGGAAACTGTGAGCGCTCAAATAAACTTTTCCTCTCCTAAAATTGTTCTGTTCTCCTCTACAGTTGTTCCTCTACGGTTGTTCAGGTCTCTTAGTTGCAGTAGCAAAATAGCTGACGAAAACATTTTGGTTATTGTGAATAGGACCACGATAACCATGGGTAAGCAGGCAGTGCTGATTTCATTTTCTTGGGGTGTATACAAGAAGTGGGCTAGCTGGATCACACGGTAGCTCTATTTTAGTTTTTTGAGGAATCACCCTACTGTTTCCATAGTGGCTGTACTAATTAACATTCACACCAACAGTGGATAAGGGTTCTCTTCTCTCCAGAGCCTTGCCAGCACTTGATATTTTTGTTTTTGTGATAATGGCCATTCTAACTGGGGTCATATGGAATTTCTATAGAGTTTTCATTTGTATTTATCCAATGGCTAAAGGTATTGTATTTTTCAAAAATTTGTTGGCCATTTGTGCTTCTGTTGAGTAGCTAACAAATATTTTTCCCGTCCTATAGGTTGTCTTTTCATTTTGTTGATAATTTCATTTGCTGGGCAGAAGCTTTTTAATTTGCTGTAATTCAATTTGCCATTCTTGCTTTTGTGTTCAGAGTTATAAGAGTCTTATGCAGAAAACTGTGGCCTGTGCCAATATCTTGAAGTGTTTCTCCTAGGTATCCTTCTAGTAGTTTTAAAGTTTTGGGACTTATATTAAGGTATTTGGTCCTTTCCAGTTGATTTCTGTACAGAGTGAGAAATAGAGGTCTTATTGCAGTCTTCTACATGTAGATATTAAGTTTTACCAGCACCATTGTTGAAGAGGCCATGCTGACTAAGGTGCTAGATGACAGGTGCTGGGATATTCTGCTTCTTTTGCTTTATTATCCTCCTAGTCTCTGGATTTTGCCAGGTTTCCCTTTCTCTGCTGTCCGTTTCCATGTTTCCATTGCTCTTCCATGGCCACTCACCTCTCCATGCAATTGTGCACCTGTTGCTTTGGTCCATGGAGAAGCAGGCGGGTGCTGGGTGCCTCTGTATTACCATCTTGCCTCCTCAAGCAAGATACCTACTTGTTAGGTGAGTCTAGAGAGTGGAGAGGTTTGGAGTTGAAAGCAGAGGAGGAATGAAACTGGAAGACAATGTTAGAGAACAGCAGGTCTTCAAATACCCCAGTGAGTATTTAGTAGCTTTTAAAGTATGTTTTAATCATTTAATTTCCAAAGCTTGTGTTTGGCATGTCTACCAGAGACTATCGTAGATTAATTCTGAAGTTCTTACGAAGATGTATTCTATTTTCAATTTTCTATTCTTTTAGGGTTACTGAAATATTTATTGTTCCCAGACTTAAGTAGTCATAAATGTGCAAATAAATGATTTTTCTTGTTTAATTATTTGGTTGTTAATCAATTAATCAATTACTTACCTTTTATTGTTGGCTAAAATATAATAAACAAATATAATGCTTTGCATAAATTACATATATTATACCAATTCTAAATGAATATAATAGTATTATTTAAATCACATTGAGCTATTATTAAAATTTGAGGCTTAGCAATTCATTTGTATTATTATGGAGCAGGATTTTTTTACATTTTATGACATGCTTTTGAATTTTTAAAAAGTATTTCTCAATATATATCATAAATATTATACAATATCTATTGAAATATCATAATTTATGTTGCATAAAACATATATTCTCCATGATTGATTTTCCATGCTTTTCTATACTCTTTGATTGCAGAAGTCTACAGTTGATATACTAAATCAATAACTTTTTTCATTAAAAAATATATCAACTTCTTAATGACATATTTAGACTCAGACTATATATGACATCTTGCTAATTGTTTACTCCAGAAGACCAGTTGCAGTGACAGAATGAAAACTGATTTCAGCAGTTCTCCCCTCAATGTCTCTGACTGCACCTGACAATCTAAAACCAAGGCATAGAGAGCAATGCTAGTCATTCCCTTTCCAGGGACAATAATACCGGGGCTGGTAACATTTTTATATTAAATCATTTCATGAAGTCACTTGACTTTGCTGTGCTGGTTTTGTTACCTGTAGTAGTTAATACAGATGCTTACAATTACTGAAGAAGCCAAAGCTAAAAAGTAGAATATTCTCAGTCATGAGATAACATTCTCACATAATTGCAATCATACTTATGATTTTTTTGAGGCAAAATTCTCAGTCACAGTAGCATTTTTTTCTGCTAAACTAAAAGTCTATGTTTAAAAAGTGTTGAATAGTGTTCTTGAAAAGAAACAACAAATAAAGGAAAGGTCTCTCTGAATTCAGCCAGCTCCTTGTGATAAGGCTTTAGGATTCGTTAGTTTACATGTCTCGGTTATAAATCCAGGGCCAGTTGGCAAGGACATGCAAAAACACTCAAAGTGCTGGTGTGTCAGAGTGTAGCCGATTCTGTGATGTGTTTTTAACTTGAATCTTTATCAAAGTTATTTCATCTCAGTATGATTTTTCTTTTCTCTAAATCTAAATTGGGATAAATTTACTTTATATTGTGGTGCTACAGGCTCCCAGTTAGATTGCCCTAAGCAGGATGGGTGAATGTGTTAGTTTAGAGGAAATCCTTTTGAGCAGGTTATCTGAGTTCAAATCCCAGCTTACCACTAACAAGTGCTGCCTCTGGATGGAATCCTTCATCTTTCTATTCTTCTGTTTTCCCACTTATAGTTTATAGCTTGTCTACTTCTTGGCCTGGTACAGTTTTTATAAAATATAGTGTTTGGAAAATACTGAAGAGTCTATAAGAGTTTTGCACATGGAAACTTGAACATCCAGAAATGCACATTAAAAAGTCTAAATGCTGATTTGCTAATTCTCTGGTTAAGCGTAGCATAACTCATGATAATAACCAGGTAATAAATTCATTTCTAATGTAATACACAAGCCAGTTCTAGGCCATTGATAATAATACCTTTATTTCACACATAACTGAAAATTGGAGAGACTCAAAATACTTGTCCTGAACTCTGTTAGTTGGAAGATGGGATTTTAAATGCTATACTCCAGAGATCTAGCACTTAACTATTTTACTGTATAACCATGAAATCCAAGGAACAGCACCAGAGAGAATGAGTTATGGGTGGTGTTCTGTAGGAAGATAATGGGTAAACTGAATTAGCAAAGGACAAATCTAGTATTTGTGTGCTGCCATTTCTCAGATCATGAGGCCAAAGTTTTGGCATCTCTGATTTTTTTCTTCAACAGCCTCCAGAGATAACAATAGCTTTGAGGGGAAATGGGTAAGAATATACATTTCTAAGTGTGCCATTATTAGAAAAATGCTTAATTTTCATCTTCAGGTATAAAAAAATAAAGATGTCAAGTAATCCTCCTACATCTATCGGTTGCTAATAATAAGGAATGCACTAGTTTATTTTTACTTCACTAATGTTATTCCCCCCCGCCCGCCCAAAGAATGGATTGCATGTTACTTGAAAAATGGTCTGTCTAGTTTTGCCTGCCCTGATGTCACTATATGAGTGAATCCGAACACTTGGCTGCACCTTCAAAATCATGAGGAAACTTTGAAACAGGAGAAAGGACTTCTGTACTAGGTAGAATAAATGAGCTGCCTTTATCACCTTCAACAGGGACCTAAATTAGACTCACACTAATGATGATTTCTATTCTAGGAAAAGTCTAAGTGCCTACATAAGTATACTGTGTTACAGAAATATGGCAGATTAAAACAATGAAATTCACACATTTCCATGGCACAGAAAAGCAATTATGGAAAGTCATTTCAAACACCTTCAGTCTTTCAGATTTTAATCTAATTTTCTTTTTTCCTAACTACCAATTTAAGTTTTATTTGTATCTCAAGAATATTGTTTTATCTATTTTTATTTTTTATTTTATGGAATATACTTTGTTATATGCAATTGTTTTGAGAGTAGAAAAAAGGTGGAAGATATTAGATTTGAAGTGGTAGATCTGGGGAGAGAACTAGGTATGTTGATATGGAGATTGTCCCGGTCCATTCTTTCCACAAGTGGTTTTTGTGCACTGACCATGTGCTGGGTACTGTGAGTGATAAGACTAGGGATACAAGGATAAAAATATAGTTCCTGTTTTTGGGGCACCAATAAACATAATGATAAATAACTGAATATAAAAGAAGGTGGTAAATATCTTAAAGGGCAGAAGGGATTAAAAAGAAGGAAGAGAATATTTGCCTCATGTGCTAGCCAATATGTTATATCCTAATACAAAGTTTTTAATTCATGAAGTTATATTTATTTCCACTTTATTAATGAGAAAAGTAAAAGGCTGAAGAAGTTTGATGTCATGTAGATAATAATTCTAGCTGTGTTTAGAACTTCAATCTCTCATCTTCATAACATTGTTTTTATACAATGATACCAGAGTTTATGCAGTTTGCTTTATCATAGCCAATCATCTGGGAAATATCTTAATATACAGTTTTTTAGCTTCAATACCAGAAGTCCTAAATCAGATACTCCCATGTAGGGGCTGAAGAAATCTGTACTTTTAATAAGCAAGTCTCAAGTTTTTAATCAACCAAGATTTAGAAGCTCATAGTATCAGTTTACTACATTCTATGCTCATAATGAAGAAATTATGTTGAGTGGAGAAAGGAAGACTATTCATGAATACTTTAGAAAAAAAATTATACTTGACCTTGTCAACCAAATAGGAGTTTGCTAAATGGTAAGGGGGAAAGTTTTTGGTATGATTTTTTTTCAGAGTGCTCTTTTATGGTAAACATAAATTAGATTTCATGTTTTCTTGGGTTACCTGATTCACCAAAATGTGCCATAGATAGAAAGATTGATGGATAGATATAGATAGATGATAGATATGCATATAATACATACACATCAAATTTAATCTTTATTAGTTCTAACTAGTTATATATGATAGTAGAATGTGTTTTGGCACACCATACATAAATAGTGTAACTTCTCATCCTTCTCGTTGTATATGGTATAGAATCATACCAGTCATTTAATCATATATGCCTGATTTATTCTTCTGTACTTCCTAACCTTAAAACCCCTCCCCTCCTTTCACTCCCCTCTGTATAATCCAAGTAACTCTATTCTTCCCTAGCCTCCTGGCTGATTGTGAATTAGCATCCACATATCAGAGAAAACAAATTTAATCTTTCATGACAAGCAGCGTATTGATAGAGGAGGATAGATAGATATTCAAAGTCCTATTTTTAAAAATTGACAAAGTGCAGAGCCTTATATTATTTAAAATTTTGCTTTCTACAGTTTCAATTATCAAGGGTCTACCATGCTCTGAAAATATTAAATGGAAATTAGCAAAATGAGTAATTCATAGTTTACCTTTTATCACAGTACATTGTATCACATTGTTACATTTGTTATATTTTGCTATTTGCTGTTATTGTTAATCTCTTATGGTCCCTATATTTACCATGTTTTGAAAATAAGAGGGGAAACTATAGTAAAAAATGTCGACTTTAATTCCTCAATTTGATGTTCCTCCCACAAAAAATTAAGGTTAACTACTAGTCAATAGTGATTAGAAGAAGCTCTGAGAGAAAGGTTGGCATTTCTGAAATTTTCTGTTCCTATTTCTTGGCTGCTTCTGTATAGTGCAGAAGAATGTTACTTTTCAAGAATTTCAAGGCCAAACTGGTCTGCTTAGTATATTTGTGTAGCTGAGTAATTGGACCTATCACTTTGGATCTGTGAGGAATTGAGATAATGCAGTAAATACTCACAAGCACCTGCTGTACACCTGGCACCATCCAAGTCATGTCAACCACAGCATTCCCTTGAACAAAGATCTTCAACTTCACCTCCTACTTTGTGGGGTGATTTAGTAATAATAAAATAAAATACACTTACTGAGCATTTGCCACATGCTATGTACTCTTTTAAGTGGTCCACATACATTCTGTTATTTAATCATCACATCAATTCAATGCAGTGGGTGTAATTTTATATGGTGAAAATGTAAGGTAGACAAAAGTTAAAAACATTGGCCAACTTAATAATTGGCCAATTTAATAAGTAATGGAATAAGAGTTTAATAAGTAATGGAGTAAGTTCAATAAGCAATGAAATCAGAGTTCAAACATACAGAAAAGTGGTTTCAGAAATTGAAACCACTTGAAAATGCTATATGCTCACAACAATACATAGTGATTTTGATAATGGTTTTGAAAGAAACCCATATCCACAAGTTAAGCATAACTAAGAAGAGAGAATAAAGTGTTTCCACTTACTCCTGCATGCGCTTTCCCCCCCTCTTACTAGCATCTTACAACAGTATGGTATATTATTGTCAATTAATGAACCAGTATTGATATATGCTTATTAATTAATAAGTTTATGCACTTTTAAAATTATTTTTAACCTACTGGCTTTGTGTGTGTGTGTGTGTGTGTGTGTGTGTGTGTGTGTGTGCTTTAGGATCCTATGTTACTATATTCTCATTTAGCTATTATGTGTCACTAAGCCCCTCTGTACAGTGACAATTTCTCAGGCTTGTTTTTGATAATCTTAGTAATTTTGAAGGATCTTATGGGTATATTGTAGAATACACCTTTATTGAATTTGTCTTTTGCTTTCCTCATGACTAAACTGAAGTTCTGAGTTTGGGGAGGAAGATCACAATGTAAAGTGACATTTTCAACACCTCAGGTCAAGCACACATACCCATAGTGTGATTCATTACTGTTAACATTGACCTTCACCATCTGACTCAAGTAGTGTTTGCCACCTTCTTCCATTGCATAGTTCCTCTTTCCTCCACTATTCCCCATACCCGTTCCATCATCCCATGGTCTTTGGAAAGAAATCATTTTGCATAGTCTATAAACTCAGGACTAGTAGTCTCCTTGAGAATTGAGTAGCTACATAAGTTATTTGAAATTCTTCTGCAGAGGAGATTTGTCTTTTCACTTGCACTTATATTCAGCAATTTATTTAAATCACACTGGCTTGTGGGTATTTCTTTTATCCTGAAGAGTCTATAAACCAACAGTAAATTATTTATTTATTTTTCTCCAATGATTTTAGTTTCATCCACTGGGGGAGGGGTTCTCATTGGTTCCGGTGCTGTTTTGACATACTCCTATCCATTATCTACCTGTATAATCTCAATCTATCTATCTCTCTCTCTCTCTCTCTCTCTCTCTCTCTCTCTCTCTCTCTCTCATGTTACATGTTGCTCAACACTCACACTGTACATTTTCTAATCTGGTCCTAGAACCAGTAATTTCTCCAAGAAACCTTGGTTACTTTTGTTGGAGAATGATAAGAAAAACCAAGATCTGGGTACTTACTGACACTGGGTGTTATTTTTTTAATGATCTCTCAGTTGACAAAGCAAAGAAATAAATGTGTGTATACTACTCATATCTGTGCACACATCTCTAGACATTTATATGTGGCCATCTGTATCCATATTGCTCTAAATACGAGTCAATCTGAAGTACTCATAGCATGCATCACTCTAGCCTCCTCCACTTGGTTGTTAATAAATGTCCACTCTAATGGTCAGCAACCAGATCTCACCATTCACTTTCCATATACTTTAATGTTCAATTCTAGTGAGTGTATATATGTGTGTTTGTGTGTGTGTGTTACATATGTGTATATAAACACATACAGACATTCCTCAACTGGCAAACTTACCATAAGTTGAAAATTCATGTAATGCACCTAGCTTCCTGAGCATATCAGTTCTGCAACACAGTGCACTGTAGAATGTTGGTTTTTTACTCTTGTCTTCACATGAATGAATGGGAACTGTGGGTGATTGCTGCTGCCCAGCATCACCGGGTCTATGGTGATGCATATCAGAGCTTGGGGACAAAATCAAAATTCAAAATTTGAAGTGCAGTTTCTACTGAATGTGTGTTGCTTTTGCATCATAAAATCAAAAAGTCATTAAGTTGAACCATTGAAAATTGGGATCCATCTGTATTAGCAGTCTGAGAATTGTTAACCTTTACATGGCAAACAGCTTTATCAATTAGAGTTTAGTGCTCATGTGCAATTCCTTTTGCCTTTTATTTTAATAGACTCCACTAATTTCCAAAGTCACTTAGGTTCACAACCTTTTTTCAATCTCCTTCAATGATATCTTTTCATATATTTGTAATACATTCAGATTCTGTTGGCACGGTCTCGGTTATTTCTGTGGTAAGGCAAAACTTAATTAGGGTTTAGAGTTTGAGGGCACAGAGTCAAATTTTAAATAGTTTTATATTAATCACTTAATAATACTTGAGTTATCTTGTCCACTTCCTTTTCTTAGTATAAATTTTGTTTCATAAATGCTCATTTAAGGCACTTGCCATTACCTATTGCTATAGTATTAGTTTACTAAAATGGAAACTTAAAATTATGCACTAACTTAGATTAATGTATGTGTTTTATTTTTATCCTCCAGATTTTTCCTTTATTTTATGCTGTATGAGGAATCAGACATCACAGAAGCCTGGCTTTATTGAGAGGAACATGATATATGATAGGGTCAATTTTCTAAGATTTATTTCTATCACATTAACCTTTAATTTTCCCAGGTTTACAAAATCATCATGGAATGGACTAAGGTTTCTACTTGCCCATTCAAGTCTCCAGAACAGTTTAGAGTCAGTGTTACTGTCAGTGCTACTGTTATCTGGGTGCTTCAGTGAAATCTTGAGAATCCAGAAATGCTTTGTACCTGGGAGTGGTGCTTAGTGTTGGGCTCTGGTAGCTTTCTGTGCATTGTAGAATCATCCTTAACCTGCACTGAATAACTCATTCCTTTTTACTTTATCCAATAGTGCTTCTCTGCTAATCACATCAGTGTCAGATTATAATAACAACAACATATTTTATTATGTGGTTTCAGTCCCAACACTTCATTTTTTAAACATTACTCCCTCATTCTCAGAGCTACTCTTTATACTTCCTACATTTCAGTCATAGCTTATTTTCATCTGTAATCCCACTTTTCTCTCTATGCATGTCGCCATGGAAACCATCACAGAATGTCTGCATTTACAAATTGTGGTATAAATTATAGGCCGTTACAATTGTGATGTTACTATTCTGCTAAGAGCGCTATGTTTTCATCCATAACAGGGTTATGACTGCTCTTCATTCTAAGAGGTATGGTGGTAGTTCAGTGCAGAAATAGGCCATACTGTGGTCTTCCCCTCCATAAGTGTTACTTTGAAATAAACTATTATTGGATAGTATTTAATCTATTATTGGATAGTATTTAATAGGTGTTTTTAAGTTTATTGTGAATGACTACATCTCTAGTTAAGGTTCTTGATTGTGTTCTAATTTTCCATTAAATATTCAACTTTACAAAACTCCCTTCAGAAATACAACTCTATCTGTGAAACACTCTTTGCCAGGCACTGTGGCAGGGGTTATAGGCAATAAATTAAAAAAGCAATCAATAAAAGGAATCAAATATGCAAATAAGTATAAAAGAGCAGCATATAGAGTATTAGTCAAAGACTGGTAAGGAAAATAGAAAACAATAAATGTATTTAAGACATGGGAAATTTATTGAAGGAAATCAGTTATCTGGTTGATAAGAGACACCAAGAAACCAGGAATAAGGAAGCAGCTCCACACTTGGCAAAAACCAAACCAAAAAGCTACCAGCTCTTAGAAAGAGGGAGAAAAGTAAGACATTATTACTGAAGCCTAGAGACTCAACTCATTCATTGGGTCATGAGATGTTTAAGAGCTTGTCTGGAAGATGCTAAATCCATGCAAGGGACACAACATCTGCCAGAGATGCATACAACATAGAGGGAATATCTGCCTTCTCTGTACTTCCTTAACTACAATCTCCTGCTGTTGCTCTCTGAGGGCTTTCTGACAAAGAGATTGGTAAATGCAAATTTTAGCTGTCAGCTCCCATAATATAGAGGGCAGGAGAGCAAGGAATAAACTCAACAGCAAATTGGTCCAGCACTCCTAGCAAGGTTACTGGAATAATGAGATATTATTGTAAGTTCTCACATGCTAAATTGGCTGTATTCTGCCTTTAAATACACATAAAGAGACAGCTGGGTCTATGAGGACAGGAACAAACAATACATTGAAATATTTCTGGAAAAGATAAACTATACAATCCTCATTTATACTCAAATATGAACACTACACTTACATGATAGAATAAGTAAATTTAATAGTTTAAAACGGCTAGAGCCTTCAGGCTTTCTAATTCACTTTATGATGTGTTTTGTACTTGATTTTTCTTTTATTCTTTGCTCTGTTGGTTTATTCTTTTCCATTTTACTAAGTGTGGGTATATCCATGATTTATATTTAATTCTTTGTTTCGTACTTCCCATCCAAACCATTTTTCAGAGATATCAGCTTCTGCTATGGATTCCATTATCGTATTTAGGCAGACATTTTTCCATGACATATTTTTACTTCTGAATTCATTCCTTTGTTTCCATGTGATATCTCTAGCTAAATATTGTGATCTCATTGTTTGGATGGTCTATCATCATTTTAAACATAAACTTCAGAATCGAGGTTAGGCAGGAAACAGATGGCATATTCTAAGGGTTAATTGAACATGTTTACTGAATAACTATATAAAGAGGTGTGGGCAGGGTTAAGAGAATAAAGAAATGATGGTGATATATCCAGAGACTAGTAATATAAAGAAACTTTGCCTCATCTAGGGTAGAATATCCAGGTAAGATTGGTTATGAGAACCTAGAACTGAAGTTGTGAGAAATGGGTTTCCTGAAAAGAACTTTACAGTTTGTACAGAGATGCAGTCCCTGCTAGAATTGTAGTTGCAGGAAGCCAGGAACATATGTACCTGACCTCTATTTCTGCCTGGCCTCTGTTTCCTCCTGGCCTCCTATTTCATGGGCCTCTCATTGTTGTGTTTTATGTTCTTAGAAAGCCATATGTACTTATTTGAAGGTAAAGATTATTCTAAAGGGCCCAGTAAGGAAGACAGAAAATCATTTGAACAACTGGTGAATCTTCAGAAAACCCTTTTGGAGAAAACAAGTCAAGAAGGCCAGTTACTCCGAAATAAAGGCAGTGTAAGAGCTGTTAATTTGTGTGAAATCATAAAGTCTTCCAAAAAATTATATCTTAAGATGATTTGTTGGGGGCTGGGGATGTGGCTCAAGCGGTAGCGCACTCGCCTGACATGCGTGCGGCCCAGGTTCGATCCTCAGCACCACATACCAACAAAGATGTTGTGTCCACCGAGAACTAAAAAATAAATATTAAAAATTCTCTCTCTCTCTCTCTCTCTCTCTCTCTCTCTCTCTCTCTCTCTCCCTCTCTCCCTCCCTCCCTCCCTCCCTCTCTCTCTCTCCTCTCTCCTCTCTCACTCTCTCTTTTTAAAAAAAAGATGATTTGTTAAGAAATAAGTGTCTGTTAAAATATAACAAATTAACTGAACCCTATATAAAAAGCTATGTAAAAATCTAGTATAAAAAACATTAACAAGCTGAGTATATTGTACTATTTAATGCAGGTAAAAGTAGGCCTGTCCCTCTTCTAAGCCACCCTAAAGGGATCACCATGTTACATCAAAATACAATATCCTGCTGTTGATAATCATGACCCTGTTTTATTAAGAGATGGTGGCAATCATAAACGATACATGTCATGTTCACAGTATTTTGTGCTTAAAATGTATTTTCTAAATGTTAGCTATCATTAAGTTAATCATGCTAAAATACTGTATTAAAAGGAATTGTACATTTGTAGAAAGATTCGTGTTAAAATTATTTAAACTTTAAATGCCATCCTATGCTTTCAATCAAAGAAAAAAGTAAGCACCTTATTATTAATGAGATGAATCAAAATCACTACCAGCCATGCTAGTGCTTTGTGCGCCGTGCCAGTGCGATGCAAAATATGAATGTTAAATTGGATTACCTGGCGGCCAGTGCCCACCACACAGGGATGCTATGCTCTGTGAAATCCTACTCAAGTTACCTCTGTAGAGTGTACTTTAGGATGAAGGAGACTTGAGAGGAATAGGAAGACTCTGATCTTCTTGGCTGTGGTCTTGTCTTTCCTACAGGTTCTTATCCCAGGCCTAGTGGAGGGGTCCACCAAAAGGAAGCAGATTCTGAGCCCAGAAGAACTGGAGGAAAGACAGAAAAGAAGACAAGAAGCAGCAGCCAAGAGAAAGAGATTAATAGAGGAAAAGAAGAGGGCAAAGGAAGAGGCTGAACATAAGAAAAAGTATGTCCATAAAGTAATGTGGTTTCCAGTGACGTAGGTCTCATCTTCTCTACTAGATTGTAGAGAAGGGAAGGATATTCATATGGGAAATTTAATATTTTTTTAAGAGAGAGAATTTTTTAATATTTATTTTTTAGTTTTCGGTGGACACAACATCTTTATTTTTATGTGGTGCTGAGGATAAAGCCCAGCGCCTCGTGCATGCCAGGCAAGCGCGCTACTGCTTGAGCCATATCCCCAAGCCCTTAATATATATTTGATGGAAAAAAAGTATGTCTGTGTTACTAACCAAGCTGAGGGTCACAGTTGGCAAAGGATTCCACACTTGAACATCACTTAAAAATTCAAAAAAGTACCAACCTGGTAGTTCCTGTTGGTAACAGAATACTTTTTTTTTGATTAGGGATTGAACCTGGGACACTCTACCACGATCTACTTCCCCAGTTCTTTTTATTTTTTATTTTGAGCCAGCTCTCACTAAGTTGTCCAGCTGGCCTCTAACTTGTGATCCTCTTGCCCCAGCTTCCGGAGTAGCTGGGATCACAGGTGTGCACCACCACACCTGACTCCACAGAACACTTCTTCAAAGATTCAGCTTTAACGTTGAGTCTACTTTAGCGAGAAGTCTTGAGTACCTACAGCAGAGAAACAAGAAATTTTAAAGATTTTATTATAGTTGACAAGGAATTGTTTATTTGAAGAGTCCCTTTTAGTCATGTTCTTAAAAACAGGGACATTGGGTGGCTGCTCATTATTGAAGTGTAATCAAGAGATAGTTGGGCTAATCACTAAAACTTGTTTATTTACAATTGAGCAGAAAACTTCAATCGGTGGGTTTGTAATTGCATTTTACTTGGCAGTTATTGTTTGGGAATAGCAGTGCAAACTGTGCTCAAAGGAGAGGTTCCTTTTCTCTTCTCTCTGACCTATTGAAGGATGGCTTGGTGGAAGTCCAACAACTACCGGTCCTTCTGCCTGCCCTCTGAGGAGAGTGAGCCTGAAGACCTCAAGGATGAGGAAGACAGGGGTGCTGCCGAGCTGGGCTGCGAAGACCCAGACCCAGCTTCCATCAAGTATGTCAGCGGTGACGTCACACACCCTCAGGCCCAGGCCGAGGACGCCTTCATTGTGCATTGTGTAGGTACGAGAAGTGGTGTGGGACAGGGAGAGTGCCTCATCTTCATGGTGCCAAGAAAGGGGGAGGATGAGGCACAGTCATGGCTTAAGGGCTGGTCCCAGTGCAGTGTCATGTGGCCAAGAAAGCATGGCTTGTAAAATCAGTGGACGTGGATTTGACTCTTGGCTCTTTGGTTTACCTGGTTGAGTTACCCACTCTCCCTGAGTGTCAGCCTCCTAATCTATGTTAATGGGACAATATCTGTCTCATCCTCTGCACAAGTTTTTTTAAGAGGGTGAAACAAGGCTGCATTTTAGAAGAAAACTGTATTCTCTGAGAAACTCCCTGTGTGTTCCCCTGACAACCTTTGCATATTCTGTATCCTCTGCCAGGAATCCTATTTTCCCAAATAATCCCATCAAGCATTGTTCAAATGTCTGCTTGTAAAACAGTCTGTATGTTGCCTCTGTTACTCTGTCCTCTTTCTACACTACTTACCTTTATCCCCTTCTGACATATTAACGTACATCTTTGACTATCTCATTGCATTAAAACATAAGCTTAATGGAAGAGGACTGTGTGTGTGCATGTGTGTTCACTGTATTACCCCAGTACCTGGAATGATGTCTGACGTGTGATACAGGTAAATGAGTAGTTGTGGTATGAATGGGTATAAATACCAGGTGCCAACAAGCTACATTAATGTGAGCTTGAATGAGTCATTTAACTTTTTCTCTTCCTTGCTTGTAAAACGGGAGTTGTATGCTGTGGTATTAACAGTGCTTGTCACTGCTGTGTTCCATCCACTCTCCACCCTCCAGAGTTATAGACCCACCAGAGATTCCTGCTTCTTCATAACACTCATTTTGAGCTGCCTTTCTGTTATGATGACCAGAAAGGCATATCTTTCAGAAAATCTGAACATATTTGGGAATCCAACTATGATTCTCTTAGGAGATCAGATATATCGATCCTTCCCTTTGAAAAAAATCATTCTTCTACAAGCCTATCTTGTGTAATTTTGTTTTTCTAAATTGTGGGCTTGACTTTGCCTCTTACAGATGAAAATTTTCTTTCTTCTGTCAGATGACTCTGGCTGCTGGGGCAGAGGTGGCTTATTCACGGCTCTGGAAGCACGATCAGCTGAGCCAAGAAAAATATATGAGCTGGCAGGAAAAATGAAAGGTAAGAAACATAACAATGGAATAAGACAGGAAAAGACACTCAGGACAGTATTGGGTTTAGCTAGCCCTCGAGAAGACCTAGGAGAGCTGATTGGGATTGGAATTCTGTCATCTCTCTGCCTGTTTTCTCATCTGTAAGGTATATACTTTGTCACACCTACCCCGTGGGACTACAGTGAAGATAATGAATGTGTAGGTATTTTGAAAAATGTCAATTGCTGCCTCTTCAAGTATTAGAATAAAGATTATTTCATCCAACTCATGCCATCTTCATAAGGGAATATCCCATAAAAATGTCAGACAGCTATAGGAGAGAAATGCGACACACTACTAAAACTGGTGGGTGGTGGGTCAGGTTTGTGCTAGGTGGATTATGAGGTCAGCAGAGCCTGGGTACAGCACTCCCTAGAGACAGAAATAAGGCTGTTTGGGACTAGGAGAACTTAGAAGACTAAGAAGTATTGTCCTTTGTCACACAGAAGGGAAAAGGCCACCTCCTTTACGTGTCAAGGTTGCAACATGTCAGGAAGAGTAAGATGATCACTGAGGTCATTTTCTGCCATTGAGCAGTCACGGGACCTTGTCCAACAAAGAAGGGCCCTCCTGATATCTTAGAGACTGGTTTTTCCTCATTCTTTTGCCCAGTTCTCTAAAGTAGAGAGAAACATAAGGGTGTAAAACACATTGCTGAAAGAAGGGTTTGGTGTGTGTGTTGAAACAGCCAACTCAGATCTAGATCTTGACTTGGCAGGATTCAAAACAAAAGCAAAAAGGTACAGAGAACCCAGGAGCGGTCAGAGCCAGAGGTGCAGACTGAGGTCCCTGTTAGAAATTGTGTTAGAGAAATGAGAGGGCAGAGAACAGTATGTGGAAAACTTTTGGAGCTAAGAGGAGACAATAAGAATTTTCAGAAAAATAAGAGAACCTTGAGAATGTAGTATTTTGAAGTAAAGGTTTTGCTTATTTAAATTGAAGTATTTCAGATTTTTTAAAAAACTGGATATTTTGTATACCTTAATGAGATACCTTGGGAATGGGAACAGTTCTAAACACAAAATTCACTTATATTTCACATAAATCTAATGGACATAGCCTGAAGGTAGTTTCATACATTATTTTTAGTGCACTGTGCATCACATGAGGTCTAATGTGGAATTTTCCACTTGTGGCATCATATCAGTGTTAAAAATTTGGGATTTGGGAGGATTTGGAATTTCTGGATTAGGGATGCTGCTCAACCTTTGTAAGGGAAGAGAGAATATTAAGAAGGCAAAGTGGTTTACAGTGTCAGACTCTGCATTAGTATACAGGGTAAAAATGGGAGTTCATAACCCACTTGAATCTAATGTATGAAATATGATATGTCGAGCTTTGTAATGTTTTGAACAACCAATAAAAAAAAAGAATTGGGAAAAGGCCACTCGATTCAACCCATGATCAGTCACATGACCTTGGAGCACTTTGAGGAATGTGAGGACTGTCACCTGGTTGTATAGATTTAAGGAAAAAGTGGTCAGTAAGAAAATGGAGTTGGAAGGTGTACACTCTTTTCTGAAGAAGGATTTATATTTTTTTAATCTTTTTTTTTGTAGTTGTAGATGGACAGAATGCCTTTATTTTTTTAATTTTTATGTGGTGCTGTGGATTGAACCCAGTGCCTCATGCATGCTAGGCAAGCTCTACCACTGAGCTACAGCTCCAGCCCCATGAAGAAGGATTTAAATAGCCTAGAGCAGAGTAGGTGGAACTGGACCAAGGCTTCCTGGAATGGTAAGAGTTATCTGGGGTCTGGGAAGATGGGTTGAATTTGAATAGGTGGGTAGAATGGCAAGAGATGCCTAACAGTCACCTTCTTTTTGGTATCCCTATGGTATTTACTGTTCCCAAGTCATTGCATAGTCCACACACATGGGCCAGGCTTAGGCCAAGGAACAGCAGAGTTCAGTTGTAAAGGGAGGGTTGGCCACATCATAGAAGACCATGCATGGCTTGTCCAGGGGATACATTCTAAGTAGGACCATATCCAGGGGATCATGGCTAGACATACAGGAAACCTGATCAGAAGAATGGCATAGCAGGGCTGGGGCTGGGGCTCAGTGGTGGAGCACTTGCCTAGCATATGTGAGGCACTGGGTTCGATTCTCAGCACTTCATATAAATAAATAAAGGTCCATTGTCACCTAGAAAAAAAATTAAAAAGAAAATGATGTAGCAGAGCCAGTATATTAGAATTAAAAGATTGGGGTGTGCAAGATATCTACCTTTTTAATTTAAACAAAAAGTTTAAACTGGGTTATGTAGAGCCCAGAATTAAATGAGCACATCTGCCTAGAATGTCAGTTTGATTTGATTTGTATGGGGTAGGAAAACATGCAATAGGACTAGACGTAGTAGAATGCAGAATCTGAATGATGTGAGACAAACACTAAGACTTCCAAAGGCATTTCAGGCTCATAGAAGTCCTCCCCACCTCCCTACCCAGGGATGCCTCTAGCACTCGCTTTCCCTCTCCGTGGCCTGTAGGTCACTCGGCTGGTGACGTTTGGGGAATACTGAGTTAGCAGAACATGAAAAATTCAGGAGGGAAGCAGATGAGAACTGGCTAAGGCGGTGACTGAGGTCAGGAGAACAGGGGAGTGAGAAAAGGCTACAAAAGACTGGCAGAGGTAAGGTCCTAGACCTAACTGGATTTGGAAGAGCAGGCACAGTAGGGTTTGGAGTAATTCTCCTTCAGTGCTCCATGTGAGGCTGAGTGTTCTTTCTCTTGTTCTTTTTTTCTTTTTTTAATCTCAGACTTGAGTTTGGGAGGTGTCCTTTTATTTCCTATTGATGACAGAGAGTCAAGAAACACAGGGAAAAATCCGGTAAATTTAAAAACAAAAACACATCTCTTAATCAGAACTAATATTTGTCTCCCAATAATTTCTCTTAAAGCCTTTCCTGCCCCTGCTGGCCAAGATCTCTGGTATGCGAGTGGTTTGCTACGGCTGCCATAACAGTGCCTCAGACTGGTACTCAGCTTAAACTTAGATACGTATGTTCTCAGAGTTCTGGATGCCACCAGTCCAGGATTAGAGTGTTGGTAGGTGGGTTTCTCCTGAGGCTTCTCTCCTTGACTTGCAGATGACCACCTTCTCACTGTGTTCTTCAGAGGACACAAGCCAGTTTCGATTATGGCCCACCCTAATAACCCCATTTTAACTTAATAATCTCCATTCTTTAATTGTTTTTATTTTACATGACAGAATGTATTTTGACATGTCATACATACATGGAGTGTAACTGCCCACTCTTTTTTTTAAGAGGGGGAGAGAGAGAGAGAATTTTAATATTTATTTTTTAGTTTTCGGTGGACACAACATCTTTGTTTGTATGTGGTGATGAGGATCGAACCTGGGCCACACGCATGCCAGGCGAGCGCGCTACTGCTTGAGCCACATCCCCAGCCCTGTAACTGCCCATTCTTGTGGTTGTCCATGGTATGGAGTTACACTGGTTATGTGTTCATGTATGAACATAGGAGAGTTATCTGCAATTCATTCTACTGTCAGTATAAATCTTTTTAAGGCTTTTGTCCAAGTGTAGTTACATTCTGGGGTACTGGGAGTACCCCAAATTCAAAACATGAATTTGGGGGAGCAGGGTCCATCCCATAACAAGCAGGTTGGCCCCCACACTCCACTTCGCCATTCCCCAGCTTTCTGAGTATCACAGTCCCTGAGCACTGTCCTCTGCTTCCTTATCATCCCCTGGCCTAGACTCCAGGCCCCTTTGTGTGTAGGGACTTTTTTATCCTTAGTATCCCACATAGTATTGGCTCCTAGTAAATGCTCAGTGAACATTTACTGAATAGTAAGAAAATATGTCTCAAAACTCTGGGGGTTTCATCATTTATTACATGAAAGTTTCTGTAAAAGATTGTGTTTCCTGGCCAGCCACAGGCAGCGGAAAGGAACCAATACAACACTTCTCTGCTTACATCAGAATCCTCCTTTTGCACCTTAAGTATCTCTTGCTTGCTTGTCTGTCATTTGGAATACCTGTAGTGAATTTACTTACCACACCGACAGTTTTCTCCAAGACCTGAGTCCACATCCAAATTTTGAACCAAAACTTACACTTAAGAAATTTAGAAACCAGGCTGAAAGAGGTTCATTTTCTTCATATTGGTGGTGTGTGTGACTAGCAACAAAGTGGTTTCCAGTTTATTGGTTCATTCAGGAATTTCTAAAATAAGAAAAAAAGGCAGAGGGTGGACAACATAATGTCCATGCATGAGAATTTCAGAATATAGTTACTCAGGAAACTGTTCACTGTGTGGAACGTTGTGTCTGGGACATGACTGTCGTGACTCACATTGGCTCCAGAAGCTCCCTGAACTCTCCAGCTTCCCCCCATTAGGAGGAGGTGGGGGATCTTTGGCATCTGTTTTCATAGAGATTGTCTAGAAAGAAATAGTTCCCAGGACAAGCAGGCAGCCTAACTCTAGTGTCAGAGGACTGGATCGTGAGAACCTCTAAAATCCTATCTACTCCTAAGAGTCTTAGAATTTTTCTTTACCTATGAGAACATTTAGAAAGTACAAGTTTTAGATTCTAGTTTTTAACATATCATGAAAAGAGGAAGAAATTCCCGTTACCACAAAAACAAGTTATGATGGGTACATAATCACACATTGCTGTGCAAGCAGATCATACAAAAGAGATGGAGCCACCCAGTACAGTGATGCATGCCTGTAATCCCAGCAGCTCAGGAGGCCGAGGCAGGAGGATCACAAGTTCAAAGCTAACCTCAGCAATTTAGTGAGGCCCTAAGCAACTTAACAAGACCCTGTCTCAAAATGAAAAATAAAAAAAGACTGGGGATGTGGCTTAGTGGTTAAGCACCCCTGGGTTCAATCTCTGTAACCAAAAAAGGGGCTGGTGGGGTGGAGCCAAAGCCTAGGTGGTCCATAAAAGGCTATGTCCCCTCCATGGGCAGGTCACTGAGTTGACAGTAGAACTGTCTCATGTCATCCATCTAATGGTTGTTCTTTCTAGTTAGCCTTGATAGTGGCTCAGCACCGTGATCTCTCCAATGTCCTGTCTGGCATTAAGATGGCAGCCCTAGAAGAGGGCCTCAAGAAGATATTTTTTAGCAGCAAAGAAAAAGAAAGGTAAGCTCTTCCATCTGAGATCAGGAGAGGACCTTCTTTTTCCAGACATGTGGTGTCGTTTTGAGGGGGAGATGAGGAATGTCCAGACCACACTCGGTTTGCATGGCAAAGGTAGAACACATAGTGATGACCACTTCATCTTGTCTGTGTGTGACCCGTTTTCCTTTCCAGGTTGGTTTTGTATTTGTTATCTCGTTTTTATCATGATTTTACAGTGGGGAAGAAGATGATTAGAGATGAAGAAATTTGGTCATACGCAATTGGGAAAAGCTGTTTATTATACTTCCCCTTAGAGAGTCACAGTATGCCATGACTCTCTGCCAAAGAAATTTAATTTTGTTTCTAAACCTAGTGTGTCTTGGTGTTTGTTGAATTTCATGGATTATTGAGGAATCTTTGATTTCACCATTAATCATATTCTACTTCCATTGTGCCTGCTTATTTTCAAGAGCCTGTGGATCTTTATGATCAGCAGAACAACTTAATTTTTCCCTATTATAATCCCCTCGCCAGCATATTCTTCACACTGTATTTGTGTATTTTGGGTGGACAGTCAATGGTTATTTTCTTCTCTGTATATCGTATACCCATCAACCGATTTTTGATGAGTGAAGACATCATGATCTTTTTTTTTTTTTAAATAGAAAGTGTTCATCTTCCACGCATCAGTCATGCCACCAGGGGTTTTAACTGGTATGGTACTGAGCGACTTATTCAGAAACATCTGGCTGTAAGAGGCATCCCAACTTACATGTATCCTTTTGTGGTCCTGATAATATGTTCCCTGATTCAGGAGGGAAATATGTTGTTTTCTAGTATTGCTATTTAATCCACAGCCAAGTCCTCTCCTGCCATGTTCTTCATTCTGCCCTCCTCAGTGGGACAGACACTCAGAAGCAGTTTCTGACTTATGTATATATCCAGAGCGCACACCCATGAGATAGACATGAACACTTTTGGATGCCAAGAGATAGATTTAAAAATATATGAAGGGGAGAATCAATTGAGCAATTGCCTTTTAATTACATACTAATTTTTTTCTTACTACTTTTCTAGAAATCTTTCAGGTGTGTGGACTAAGGCCTGATTCTAAGAACTTATTCTGTTCTCTAAACAGTTAACAAATAAGTGAACTATTTTATTTTGGGAACTTTTTGATATAGTCTGAAGAGGCTATATGAAATTCATTCTATTAAGTCAATAACTAAACTAATATTTATTTCTCAAGATCTCCATTAGCATTCTTTGAACTATTTTACTCTATTCAAAATCAGAAGCTGCCAAGTTGACCCCCCAATGGCTATAATTATACAGAAAATCCATCTTTGTAATTAGATTCTTACTGAATCATTCAGTCAAAAACTTACAAAAACTTGAAATAGAGAAGGTTTTATGTGCTTGCACAATTTAAGCAGTAGCATAAGAGTTTTACTACAGTAGATTAATAGTAGCAATAATTAGTGCCAACAATATTGGAAGTACTTATGATATAGAGAAAATAAATTAGGACATATTACTTTTAGAATGGTTATTTCACTAATTATTAAACTAGTAGTTTTGACAAAGTTGAATATAAAGTGATGAAATACATCTTCCTTGACCACCCTTATCAGATATTACTTCCCTAGAAGCAAGACTGCTGTCCTTCATTCACAGTCCCCACTTTCCTCCTCAGCACAGCCCCACTTTCCTCCTCAGCACAGCAGGTGCCTTAATAGTAGTTAGCAGATCCAGTAGTTAGCAGCCAGCTATCAAGATATTGGCCCAGGGGCTGGAGTTGTGGCTCAGTGGTAGAGGCTCGCCTAGCATGGTCAAGGCCCTGGGTTCCATCCTCAGCACCATGTAAAAATAAATAAATAAATTAAAGATATTGTATCCAACTACAACTAAAAAATAAATATTAAAAAAAAAGATATTGGTCCAGACTGACTGTCATGAGTATCTTAGAAAAGAATTGGGCCAGGCATCATAGTGCACACCTAATATTCCAGTGACTCAGAAGGCTAATGTAGGAGGATTGCAAGTTCAAGGCCAGCCTCAGCAACTAGCAAAACACTATCTGAAAAAGGACTGAGGATGTGGTTAACCATCCCTCGATTCAATCTCAATACCAAAAAGGGGGGTGGGATTTGGGGAGCTTTGGGATAGTGTTTTTCTAATTCTAACTTTGTTCTCCTAGATGTGTTACTCTGATATGGTACCTGTAATAGAGGATGCACAACTTATTTGGGAAAGTTATTTGATCTCAGTTTGTATAACTATTTGCATAATGATAAATAATCTGGTCTCTTTGCCATTTTATTCTTTTTCTCTATATCTAGGTTTTTTTCTCCTTCACCTGATGTTTTCTTTACAGAGGGAAAGACTGTCTGGATTAAGGAGATACAAAGGAAATAGAACAGGGTGTCTGGGAGAAGGAAACACCTTCAGGTAATTCATGCCTTCAAGAGACAGCCTCAGGAATAGAGCTGAGAAGAGAGTCTTGATCCAGACAAGTGAAGCTTCTCCTGCCCTTCTTTTTACACTGCTTAGTATCTCAGTCTGAAAAAAACACTTTGGCCGAGAGGCCTGTCAAATGCAACTTCAGAAAAAACAGTGAATCTCCTTTCCCCTACCCATTAAATCCATTTCAGCTTCAACACATGAGAGAATTGTGAAAATGGCACAAAGCAGGCATAAAATGACTAGTGGTGTTGGAGAAGTTTGGGGCCTGAGAACCACTGAGGAAAGAGTCATAGGGATAAACCTAAGTCTGATTTTTCCCACTTTTGTATGTGAAGTCTTTGTCTTGGGCAGCTGTCCTCAGCCAGCCTAATTTCTGCCTCTTTGAGGCCATTAACACCCTGAATGCTGCAGAGTCCTTGTCAGAGGTCTCAGACAGGGGCCTTTGATGTAGGAAAACCTCACAGAACCAGGATCATGATCTAAGAAAGGTAGTACTTCCAGTACTTTATGATTCTGTTCAACTCCCTACCTATACCTTCATCCTTCTGCAGCTTAGCATCTGTGCCAAAGATGAGTTAGACCCCAAATTCATGATTCCTTATTCTTTTCTCCCCAATTTTTCCATTGCATTTAACTGCCTCCTATCCACTTTTCTTTCCACCAATACTTAACACATAGGTTATTTTTTTAGTTGACAGTATTATTTGTACTTACTAGGAATACAGTATTCTAATTTGACACATGTATCTCATATAATTGGTCATGATATATAATAGCCAAGTTGAAGTAATTAATTAGCATTTCCGTCTCCTCAAATATTATTTCTGTGTGCTGGGATCCTTCAGAATTTCCTCTAGTTATTTTGTTACATATAATTGTTATAGACTGTTTTCACTATGCCATAGAACATTGGAACTCCTCCCCTCTTCACCCATGGTATTTTGGTACCCATCATTACCCTCTCCAAAGCCCCCATTTTTCTACCCTTCCTAGCCTCAAGCAACCTCTGTCATTCTATCTACTTCTATGTAATCAGAACTTTTAGCTTCAACTAATGAGTGAAAACCATTTGATATTCGTATTCTATACCTGGCTTGTTTCACTTGGCAGTTTATCCACTAACACTACCTGGGTAGTTTCTGAACATCTGAGAGAAATATAGTAACAGGGAACTCAGTACCCAGAGCGTATAGGTGATCTTTCCATGGGCACAGTTGTTGTTTTGTTGGCTTGGGGGGAAGGGGCGGGGGTGCTTGTCACCTTACACTATAGACCATGCTCCCACCATGGGGATTTTACTAAGGATAGACCCTGTGTTAGGGTTCTCCAGGAAAATAGGACATCTGTTGGTAAAAGGAGGCTCATTAGATTGGCTTACGTGACACAAGGGCTAAAAAGTTCCACAGTGGCCATCTGGAGGCTGTGGAGAGCATGGAAGTCATCAGCAGCTCAGTGCAAAGAGCTGGGAGCCTCAGAACGAGAGGTACTGATGGTACAGCCCCCAGCCCAACTCCTTGAGGGTTGTTGGTGTAAGTTTGAGTCCAAAGACAGGAAAACCTGCAGTAAATTGTTGAAGGGAAGCAGCAAAAGAAAAGGAACCTTGGAAAACAAGTTTCCCTCTTCTACTTTATGTTCCATCCAGGGCCCCAGCTTGTTGAATGGTGTTGTCCACAGTCAGGGTGGGTCTTCCTCGTTCACTCTGCCGATCCATATGCCAGTCCTCTCTGTGAACACCCTCACAGACACACCCAGAAGTATGTTTTACCACTTCTCTAGGCATCCTTCAATTCAGTCACATTGACGCCCAGAATGAACCATCCTAGAATCCCCAGGCTGTCTCCTGGTTAATTGGGCCAGGATACACATGTATATAGCCTCAGAAAACTCTCAGTAGGGATGCTGGCTATCCCAGACTGGAAATTTCATAGTCCTCACAGGCATATAGCCACTTAAATAAGCACCCTGAAGTAGGCTTGCTGTGGGAAAGGATATTAGATATCTCCCAGTAGTCAACCATAATGCTGTAGCAGAAATGAGCGGCTGTCTGGATTTGAACTGTCGTAGGGGTCAGGAATCCCGCCCGGAATCAGATCAGGGACTTGCTGTCTAAGACTATAGAGTTGTGTTGGTTCCTGGACTAAAGGCAGGTTCACACGTGGCTCACACTGCCCCTTCTCCTCCTGTTACTGCAGTCCTGCCCACAGAAGGTGCTAAGCCAGTAACTCAGGCTATTCCTGTTACCCTGTGCCCAAGCTTGCATGGCTAGGGGAACTGCTTAGCTCTGGTCAGGGTCCCGTTCCCAGGCAGGCACTACCATGTAGCAGTAGAGAAGAACACCACAGTTGCTCTTGTCACCCCACCTATGCAATTCCCACTGCCAGCCACCCCTGTATCTTACCTGACCAAGTTCTGTCAAAATTGGGTGTGAATGCCACAGAGGAGGTGCCCAGGTTCCTTCTGCTGCCTCTTCCCATGCAGCATCTGGGCCTCAGGCCCCTCACTACTACTGGTGCCTTTAATGTCAAGGTCCCTTGCTTGTTGCAGAGCTAGCTTCAACAATGCCGGAGGAAACTCCTGTCACCTAATAGGAGCCACCATTTCCATTATAAGAATAGCCCCACAGTGAAGACCCCACATCCACTGTTGTCTACATCACACTTGCCTGAATTGCTAGTGAGTTTCCACTCTTGCATGGCCCATAGGGGCAGTGGTCCTATCCACTATCTATACCATGCCCTAATTTACTGATCACAGCTGAAGAAGCTTCAGAAACTACACAATGGTTCCCAGCTACAATCAAAGCCAGCCTTGTCAAACCAACACCCAAGACACATGTTCAGGTGGAGTCTGCTTACTAAGAAGGCTACGCCATAAATGTAGTTACCTGATGTACTAAGTCTTGGGAGGTGGGGGTTGGGGGAGACTACCAACCAGGATCATCCAGCAATGCTATCCTTCAGAATCAAAGAAATAAGACTTTCTCAGAACTGAGATAATTAAGACCAGCCTTACAAAAGATACTTAAGGGAGTCCTGTGCCCAGAAGTCAAAGAAAATTACTGTCATGAAAGTAAATCCTACTAGAAGAGTAAATACACAAAAGAAAAACATTTTAATCAGTAAAGTAAGCCATCAAATCACAAAGATAAACGAGAGAAAGTAAAGAGCAAATAATATTCAAAACAACTAACAGGAATAAGCCTTTACCCATCAATGACCTTGAATGGAAACAATGGAAAGATAGCTGGACTGAATAAATAAAAAAGCAAGATCCAATAATATGCTTCCTAAAACAAATTCACAAGTAAAAACAAAATGAAAGAATGGAAAATGATATTCCAAGCAAAGGGAAACCTAAAGCTAGTAGAAGCAGTAGCTACGTTTACACGTGATGAAATAGACTTTAAGATAAAAACTATAAAGACAAAGTCACTAATAATAATCAAGGATTCAATAAGAAATGATAAATTTATGTGTACCTAACATCATAGCAACCAGTTTTATAAAATAGCCACTATTAGACCTAAAGGGAGAGAGACTAATACCATAACAAAGGGGAATTTCAATACCCCACTTCCAGTGGGGTATTGTCAGTGGACAATTCATCCAGCCCCTCCGCCAAAAAATGAACAAACATCAGAGTTCAACTATATGTCAGAACATTCCATTCAACAGCTGCAAAGTACACATTCTTTTCATCAATTCATGGAGTTTTCTCTAGAATACACAATATATTACGCCCCAAAATAATTCTAAATAAAAATTTTAAATGAAATTATATTCTGTATCCTTTCTGATTACCATGGGTAAAAAACTAGAGTCAGCAACAAAATTAATTTAGACATGGACACTGAACAACATACATTTGAATCAATAGTGGTTTGTCAAGGATAAAAGAAGAGAAACATTAAAATTTCTGGAGACAAAACGAAAACAGCATGCCAAAACTTACGGTATACCACAAAGCCAGTATTCAGAGGAACTTGATAGCAATAGTGCCTACATTAAAATTTTTTTTAAAAAATTTCAACTAACCTTAAAATGCATCTCAATGATCTAGAAAAGCCAGAACAAATCAACCTCCAAATTAGAAGGAATGAAAGATCAAAGCAGAAATAAATGCAAAAGAGACTAAAAGGGTAATACAAAAGATCAATAAAATGAAGAGGTCATATTTTAAGAAGGTGAACAAAAGCAACAAACCTTTAGCTAAACTAACCAAGAAAAAAAAGAAGACCCAAATAAAATTAGACATTAAGCAAAAGAAGACATTAGCACAGAAATACAAAGGATCATTATGAGATTCTGATAAAAATAAATACGATATGCTAACATTTATAGATCTAATCTAGAAGAAATGGACAAATTTCTAGACACACATAACCGATCAAAATAAATCTGAGGACTCTGCTGCTTCTGGTTCACAGCCACATCTTCTCCGCTTGTGCACATCCTCTTGTCTCTTGCGGTGCCAGCCATGCCGTCCCTAAGACACGATGGTGAGGGTCAGAGTGAACGTATTTGGCCACATTGGGTGCCTGGTCACCAGGGCTGCTTTCAAGTCTGGCGAAGTGGATATTGTTGCTATCAATGACCCCTTCATTGACCTCAACTACATGGTCTGTGTGTTCCAGTGTGTTTCCACCCGTGGTAAATTCAGTGGCACAGTCAAGGCTGAATACAGGAAGCTTGTTATCAATGGAAAGCCCATCTCCAGAAGCAAGATCCTGCTAACATCAAATGGGGTGATGCTGGTGCTGAACCTGTTGGAGAATCCACTGGTGTCTTCACCAGCATGGGGAAAGCCAGGACTCATTTCAAGGGTAGTGCTGAAAGGGTCATCTCTGCCTCTTCTGCTGATGCCCCCATGTTTGTGATGACCGTGAATCGTGAGATGTATGACAACTCCCCCAAGATCATCAGCAATTCCTCCTGTAGCACCCACCAACTGCTTAAACTCCTGGCCAAGGTCATCCATGACAACTCCAGCATTGTGGAAGGACTCAAGACCACAGTACTTGTCATCACTACTAATCAGAAGACTGTAGATGGCCCCTCTGGGAAACTCTGGCATGATGGTGGTGGAGCTGCCCAGAATATCCTCTCTGCATCCACTGGTGCTGCTAAGGCTGTGGGCAAGGTCATCCCTGAACTGAATGAGAAGCTCACTGGCATGGCTTTTCGTGTGCCTACCCCAGTGTGTCAGTTGTGGATCTGACCTGTTGCCTGGAGAAAACTGCAAGATTTGATGACATCAGGAAGGTGGTAAAGCAGGCATTAGAGGGCCCCTCAAGGACCGGGTTGTCTCCTATGACTTTAACAGTGACATCCACTCTGCCACCTTCAGTGCTGAGGCTGGCATGGCCCTCAGTGATCACTTTGTCAAGCTTATTTCCTGGTATGACCATGAATTTGTCTACAGCAACAGGGTGGTGGACCTGATGTCCACATGGCCTCCAAGGAGTAAGAGCCCCTGGACCACCTGCCCCAGCAAGAACACAGAGAAAGAAAGAGGCCCTCGGCTGTGGGGAGTCCCCTGCTCCTAACTCAGTCCCTCAGCAAGAATCTCCCCTCTTCCCAATTTCCATCCCAGACACCCTGAAGAAGGGGGGAGGTTTAAGGAGCCCTACTTTCACCACCAATCAAGTCTACTGCACCTCCAAAAATTAAAAAAAAAATGAGGACATAAAACCTGAATAGGCCAATAACAAATAATGAGATTGAATCAGTACTGAAAAGTCTCCCAACAAAGAAACCTCAGGACTGAATGGCTTTATGACTGAATTTTGACAAACTTTTAAAAAAGAACTATAACAAATTCTCAGATTTTTCCATATGATTGAAAGGGAGGAAACATTTCCAAACTCTAGGAGGCCAGCATCATCCTGTTTTCAACAAAAAACAAGGACACAACAAGAAGAAAGAAAGCTGTATAGACCAATATCCCTGATGAACAAGGTGCAGACAACCTCAACAGAGTATTAGCAAGCAGGATTTAACAGCACATCAAAAAGGTTATTTCCCCTGATCAAGTAGGTTTTATCCCAAGGGTGCAAGGATGGTGTACATGTGCAAGTCAATAAGCAATATATCACGTCAACAAAAGGAAGAATAAAAGCCATGTTATCTCAGTAGATGAAAAAAATAATTTTAAGATTCAATATTCCTTCATGATAAGAGCCCTGATCAAATTAGGTATAGAAGGATTATAACTCAGCATAATAAAAGCTATCCACAACAAACCCTCCACCTGCATCGCAGTGAACCTGGGAAAGCTGAATACAAGTCCTGTGTCAGGAACAAGACAGGGAGAGGGAGGGGGAGTGTGGCATGTGGAATATGACGGAGGCTGGTGTGGCTGTGGAGGCTTCCAGGAGATGTGTTCTAACCAGGCCTCTCCTACTCTCCCTTGGGTTCATGACTGCTTGCCATCTCCGTACAGAAACTGGACACAAGAGCCTGTATGTTCAAGGGATAAAGTCTGGGCAGGACAACACATTTTGGGGTGAATAGACTAGGAAAGAAAGCTCAGGTAGCTGCTCCTCTTCCCTTCCCCTTAAGTCCCCAGGACTGACAAATCAAGGAATTGACCCCTCCCAACGTTGTTTCTCTATTTGAGAATTCAAAAGTAAAGTTCAGGAATGGCTAGGTGGGGAAATTTTTTTTTAAGGGGTGGATGACCAGATATGAAATGTCTGAGGTTACCTGCTGTAGGATTCACCTCCCACCTCTATTAAATAAAGTTCACTGGTGCTGAGATCTGGACATCTACCCTTTCCCAATACATATTACCAGTTAGAGTAGTCAAACATCTTGGGGAATATTGCATATAACAGGACATCTGAGAATTAAAATATCTTAATAGAAAAAAATTAACAAAAGAAACAACTTTACAATTAAAGTACAGTAAAAACCTTTGGATAATTAGCAATATGATTTTTTAAATAACCAGATGAAAATGTCATTATGAAAAAAATATGAGATAAGTAGTGAAATCTATAGGGCAGAACGTGTTAGAGATTTTTAAAAATATAGATCATCCCAGAAGGAAATCAAAAATAGAAAAAAATTATAAAAGGAAAAATATATATGTATGTAGGAGACAACATCTAAGAAATACAATGAAGATAAAATTTTTGAAGACTAGTGGAGACAAATTTTTTTTATAATCAAAGCAGAATCCTTTTAAACAAATCTGTACAAAGGGAAAACCATTTTGTGAGTATTGTAGGGCTGAGCAAATGAGAAATATTTGATATTGATAGGAAGAGGGGTTCCCATTAGGAGAAGATACAAATATGGATTGGGGAAGTCAAGAAAGAACCATGCAGCATCAGATTGGGATTAAAAGTATCAGTATGAACTCATAATTTTTATATATGTTATATACACATATAATTTCAAATTATATATATGAAATTGAAACATTAAAATAGAAAATTGCAACAGTTTTTCAATTCTCTCTATACTGAGAAATGATGACCTTTGGCAAGATAACTTGTGGTGAGATAATTGAGAAATAAGTTTGTTTTACTGTTCCTTTTCAGACTTCCAACAACTAGTTTTAATACCCACTAAGATTAATTAATGCTCAATTAAATTATTAAATAAGTAAAAAGAGCTCAGATCTTGTTTTCTAAATATTTCCCACTAAAAGGACACAGGCACCAATTCAAAAGGTCTCCTACTGGCCAAAATCTGAATTTGAGCATCAAAATATATGATGGTAGTAGTAGATTATAATTCACTAAATAAAATATCTTAAATTCATACCAGTGAAAATTAGGTATAAAGAAAGGTAAATTCTTCTCACAAATGTAGACAGAATAATAGAAAAATCACTATTTTGCAAAAATCATAGAAATAATTAAGTATTAATTATTCTAACCTTTTTGGAAAGCCATCTGACAATATTAATTGAAATTTAAAATACATCTACCTTTATACCATTTTCCAATCCTGACAATGTCCCTTAGGCAAAAAGACACAAACATATAAAAGGACATGCTTAAACTGAATATGACTGACCATACTGTTTGTTTATAGCTGGCATGTATTCTAGGTAAGCTAGCAAAATGGTTGGTTAGGTTCCATGTCATGCTGGTGGCTATTGTTTTAATATTACTTCAGCATATAATGGTTACATGCATACCTGTAAGGTTTGAAGTTGCACAAAAAACAAAAAAAAAAAACGGGCTGGGGATGTGGCTCAAGCGGTAGGTATCGCGCTCGCCTGGCATGCACAGGGCACTGGGTTCGATCCTCAGCACTTCATAAAATAAAATAAACTTGTAGACAAGTTAAACATCCATTAGCAAAGGACAAATAGTCAAACAAATGATACAACCATATTGTAAAATATTTAAAGTTGTATTATCATTGATTAAAAAAACAAGATAAAATTGTAGCAGAACTACTGTTTGCCAATTCCCTTTCACCATGTAACAAAATGGTGGTTTTTATTGTTGTATTTATGTAAAATGTATCCAGTTAAACAGTAACACAATGTAAACTGTAGTGTTTACAGTTAGAAGTGACCATGTCACCTCCGGCTTGGTAGCGCACCTATAATCCCAGGTATTCAGGAGGCTGAGGCAGGAGGATTGAAAGTTTGAGGTCAGTCTCCACAATTTAGCGAGGCCCTAAGCAATTTAGCAAGACCCTGTCTCAAAAAATAAAAAGGGCTGGGGATGTGGCTTAATGGTTAAGCACCCCTGGGTTTAATCCCCAGTACCCCCCCCCAAAAAATAGTGACCACGTCACTAGTTATGACTGATTGATAGTGTAAGTGAAAGTTGATTTTATGAGAAATTGCTCCAAACTTACGAGGTTTCTTGTGTTTCTGGTCATAGGAGTAACTAACTGAGTCCAGGATTTTGCTATTATGTTTGACAATTAGAAAAATAGACTACATTTAGAAAAGTTTTGCGGCATTTAATAATAGGAAGCTCCAAGCCATGGTCCCTGAAACAAAAGAAATAAACAAAGAAAACCTTTACCACATTCAGGCCTTCTTCCTGTAGACAATTTCTGGACCATTGCACAGGGAGGATCCCCACACACATACACACACCAAAAAAATAGAGAAAAAAAAAACAGGAAATTGCCAAGTTAAGGAAAGAAAAACAAAGTTCAAGGAAACTTGAGTTTGGGTATGCAATTCCAAGAGGATGGAGATAACACAGAATAAGACTTACAGATATATTATAGAGATCTCTGTAAATTAATAACAGCGGAATCTGAATTGCAGGATACATGTCCATGAGCCTAGGCAAGATTAGCTTCCAGGAAAAGAGTTTCCAGGAAGAAGACAATTCCTAAAGATCTCAGTAGGCTGGAAATCACAGTTCCCATCAGCCAGGGTGGAAACATGGGAAAAGCACCTTGAATACTAAGAGATGGATAGGAAAGACCCCAGAGATGCCATGCCTTGGAAGTGAGGCCAAGGTAGCCCTGGAGTCAAGCCCCTTAAACACTCTTAAAAAACAAACCTCAAGAGAAGTAAACTGAAAAGATAACTACTGGTGAGAACATTGTCCAACAATACTTTTTAAAAATACTAAAAACCCAGCAATTAGCAATGTATAATTAACAACATCCAGTTTCTGATAAAACATTACAGATAGGGAAGAGAAATATGACTCATAACCAGGAAAAAATATCTCACAATGGAAACAGACTCAGAAATGAAAGACAAGACAGAACTGGCAGACAGGTATTAAAACAGGTGATGTAGTTATGTTCACATGTTCAAAAATGTCAACGTGAATATAATCAGTGAACAGAGGAAGTTATAAATGTGTACAAAAAACGGTAAGAGATATCAAGTAAAATACTTAAATATTTTATTGGGTGTGATTAATAGAAGTTCAGAGACTAGAAAAAACAGTCTTAAAATAGCAGAATTTACCTAACCTGCATTAAGAGAAAGAAAAAAAAAGTCTTAGTGACTTGTAGGAATATTAAACTAATGGATGTTTCACAAGTAGATGAGAGAGATTAGGGCAGAAAAATATTTGAAAAATAATGGCTCAACTTTTTTTAATATTTGAATGCTCCAAACAGAATAAAGAATCTTAATGAACCTTGAGCAGAAGACACACACACACACACACACAAATGACACCACTCCAGAATTAAGTTATTCAAAACCAGAAAAGTGACCAACTTGAAAAAGATATCATCCATACAGAAAAAGACATTATACAGATATAGAGGGGGAAAGATAAGAATTTTTATAGACCTCTCAGAAATTATGTAAGTCTAAAGACACTATAGCAACTTTCAAATGTGGAAAGGAAAGAGGAAATAAAGCCTGTCTGCCTTGAATTTTCAATCCAGTGAAATTATCCTTTAAAAAGGAAGAATAAATAAAAGAATACTTTTTATCTAGGTAAACAACAGTTGATATAATGATGCAGAATCAGGTCTGCACTGTGTAAACTGTTGACAAAAAGTTCTTCAGGCAAAAGGAGAATGTTGTCACTTGTACATATGTATCTACAAAAAGAAATGAAGAGAGCTAGAAGAAGTAGGTAAATAACACACAGTGGCTATGTAAAAAAGACTGTCCCCTAATTTTTAAGGTCTTTAATGGAAAATTGACTATTAGGTTCAAAATTTAGTGTGTGTTTTACAACATGTAGAACTGAAAATTACAATAAGAACGGCACAAAGGACAGGAAGAGAAAATAGAAACACTACTATAAGACTTTCAAAGAGTATGTGGAGTGTTCTGCCATTCCTTAAAGTTGGACTGTAATAAGTCAAAAGTGCATATCTTAAGCTGTAGAGCAGTGCTAGCAAATGGAAAAATGTGAGAACCTATGTAATCTGAGATTTTTCTAATAGCTACACATTAAAAATCTAAAAAGAAACAGATATAATTTTACTTTTTTTATTAACATGCTACATTCAAAATATTATCATTTCAATATATGATCAATGCAAAAATAAATCAATGGAACATTTTTATTTTTCATACTAAGACTTTGAATTCTGGTGTACATCTCAATTTTCATTAGAAATACACAATTTATATGGATTTAATATAATATATGGTTGTAAAAATAGATTCCCATACTCAAATTATTCTCAATGTACTTGTAATTGTCTAATAGCTGAGCCAAATATCAGTTTTTGTATTTATATTGAAATTAATTAAAATTAAATACATTGGACTTTCAGTTTTATCTCTGACACATAAAGAGCTTGGAAATTGTTACTGTCAATCTTATAAGAAGATAAGACTCTCAAAAAGTCTGAAAATCAATTATGCCTCTTGGGATCATCAGAGAATTGAGGTTGTAGGGTAAAGTGCCACAATAAAATCGGGTGAGAAGCTAATACAGAGAATCACAGACAAGATTCCTTTGCACAGAGCAGAAGCTTCTACAGCCATAAATTGATAGAAACCATTAAATAGAGATATTGGTGAGTTCCTGGAGACTGAGTCCAGTCTAATGGAGTGAGAAACTACGGAGGTCAGAGTCTTACAGGGGCCTCCATATTTTCATGGGTCTTAGCTTCAGAAACCCAATTGGGTCTTCATGATAAAAAGCTGAGAAAAAAATGTCCTCCTGCTCTGGCAGGTGGAGAGGAAAAGTAACTGTTTTGGAATATGCCCCAAGCATCTTCCACAATGAAGTCCTACTCTCCAAGGGCAGAGACCTTTCCAGAACCTTATCCCACCTAGAGAGATATTTACCCAACCTGAGTCACCTCTAGCCTTCTGGCCTACCTAAAAGGAGGCTATAAAAAGACCTGTGGAGTTCACAGCCTAGAGAGATGAAGATTTAACCACAAGATTATAGCTGTTTCTCCTTCCTCATATTCCATTGCCACCACAATAGGGTTTAAGTATAATAACAGCACATTAAGCTGGAAGAGCCTCAAGGCACAGCCAGCATTTAAGGAGGAGAGAAAAGACAAGGATGTGGAGGAATTTGAAGCCTCTGACACTTAACTGCAAACACCAAAAGGCCCAAATCCTAGCCATATTTTTTTAAAATGTAAAACCAAAGGCCTTTTACCCTATTTTCTGTCACCCAAAATACCACAACTGGCATTCAACAAAATTACAAGACACACACACAAATTTTTTTTTAATAGTCTAAAGAGACAAAGCATACTTTTAACCAGACTCAGCTGTGACAAATTTTGGGATTATCAAAGTTAATTTAAAATAATTATGACAAAAGGTTAAAGATTCTAATGGAAAAAGTAGAAAACATGGAACAACAGTGGGGTTTGTAGATGGAAATTCCAAGAAAAGAATCAAAAGGAAATACCAAAAATCAAAGACACTATCAACGAAATGAAGAATGTCTTTTATGGGCTCATCAGTAAACTGGAGACAGCTGAGCAACAAGCCAGTGCGCTGGGAGACAAATCAGCATCCTATCTATACATTTCTGATATTAGAAAAGTTATGGTATGCACTCAGGGTAAGAATTTCTTGGGGATATTTTATATATCTAGGGTCTTGATTTACAAGCATATTTTATACTTTTACAGTAAATAATAGAAGATTTTAGAAAAATGTTAACTGTAGCTTGCTTTGTTCCTTTGGAATCCATTATTAACAAGTTCTTTGTTAAAACAATGGGATGGAGGGATTTCACATATCTTTCCTATTTAAGTGGTCCACAACACAAATATTTGGAATGGTATTGATATAAAGGGAATCAGTTTGTTCCATATCAGGACTCTAGGAACCTCATTTTTAGGAATTTCTCATCTGTCATTGTCCATACTGATCACCACACTGGTCTCTCTAGTTTCTTTTTTCTTTTGTGCAAACCAGTTAGAAAGAAATGGTAAAGGATTAAACAGAAAATATATGTTAATTACCTCAGTTTCTGTTACCCAGTATTTTATACTGGCTCACAACAACAACATTATAAGTCATTTAAAGGCCAGAACAAACTATCTGAAAATGCAAAAACCAGACTCATGGCCTGGGGTTGAGGCTCAGTGGTGGAACACTTGCCTAGCATGTGTGAGGCCCTGGGTTCAGTCTTCAGCACCACATAAAAATAAAGATCCATCAACAACAACAAAAACAAAATTAAAAAGAAAAACACCGGACTTATGAAAATATTTGCTTTTATTAGACAGGGAATTCAAAATAATTGTAATTGATATACTAAGGACTCTTAAGAAAAAATGGACAACATGTAAGAATGATAATGGAAACCAAGAAAATATCAAAAGAAATTTAAAAAAAAACTAACATAAATGAAGACTACCTCTGATAAGCTCTTCAACATGGCTGAAGAAAGAATTGATGAACTTGACGGTACATCAGCAGAAATTTCTCAAAGAAAAGATTTTTAATGAAAAAATTGCAATAGAACATCCAAGAATTATGAAACAATTTCAAAAGGTATAACATGCATTATTGGAACACCACAGGAATAAAGAGAGTGAAACAGAAGATAAATTTGAAATAAAAGTATCAAGAATTTTCGAAGATAATGATAGACACTAAACCTCAGATGCAATAAGCTCAGAGAACACCAAATAGGATTAATATCTACTTGGTAAAGTTATACCTAGATATATCATATTCAAACTTCAGAAAACCAATGACAAATAGAAACCCCTTTTAAAAACCCACAAGGCAAAACAACTTTTCTGTAGAGAAAGAAAAGTATTACATATGACTTCCTATCAGAAAGTATGCAAGCAAGAAGAGGATAATTTGAAATATTTAAGCTGTTCAAAGAAATGACTCTGCAAACTTAGAATTTTATATTCAATGAAATTATCCTTCCAAGATAAAGGAGAACTAGTCTTTGTTTCTTGCAATTAAAATCAGAGAAATCAACAGCAGCAGACCTTCCCTGCAAGAAATATTAAGGAAATTCTTCATGGAGCAGGAAAATTATATAGATCAGAAATTTGAATTTACATAAAGGAAAGAATCAAGGAAGAAATAAATGAAGGTGAAATGTTTTCTTTTCCTTTTTATTAATTGATTTTATTTTTTTAAATATACAACAACAGTGGAATGCATTACAATTGTTATTACACAAATAGAGAACAATTTTTCATATCTCTGTATATAAAGTATGTTCATGTCAATTTATGCCATTATACATGCACTTTTTTTGCATTACAATTCTTTTTTTTAATTTTTTTCTTAGGTGTAGTTGGACAGAATACCTTTATTTTATTTATAATTTATTGTGTTTATATGTGGTACTGAGGATCGAACCCAGAGCCTTGCACATGCCAGGTGAGTGTTCTACCACTGAGCCACAATCCCAGCCCTTGCATTACAATTCTTAATACACATATATACCACAATTTTTCATATCTCTGTTTGTATATAAAGTAAGTGTTTTTAAACATGTACTTTGGATAATGATGTCTATCACATTCCACCATCCTTGCTAATCCCCTGCCCCCTCCTTTTCCCTCCCACCCTCTCTCTATCTAGAATTAATCTAATCCTCCCATACTCTCCCTCCCTACCCCACTATGAGTCACCCCCCTTATATCAGAGAAAATATTTGGCATTTGTTTTTTGGGATTGGCTAACTTAGCATTATCTTCTCCAATGCCTTCCATTTACCTGCAAATGCCATGATTTTAACCTCTTTTATTGAGAGTAATATTCCATTGTGTATATATGCCACATTTTTTTAATCCATTCATCCACTGAAGGACATCTAGGTTGGTTCCACACTTTAGCTATTGTGAATTGTGCTGCTATAAACATTGATGTGGCTGTGTCCCTGTATTTTTCTTAATTGATTGAAAAGTTAATTGTTTAAAGTAATAAGAACAACAATGCATTGGGTGATTATCTCATGTAGGCAAATAAATAAGTGACAGTAGAGCCATAAGAGATGGGAGGGAAGAATTGAGATGGTCCGTTATATGGTACCAGCACCATACACGAAGAGGTGGAAATATTCATTCAAACGTATATTGCAAATTATATGGCAACTACTAAAAAAAATTAAAAGGGAGTGTAACTTATATGCCAACAGGGAATCATATAAAACCAGAAAATGAAAGGTCAAAGAGGGAAGATTTTTTAACAGCACAAGTACAATGAATAAAAAACATAAAAGATATTAATTCAGCAATATCAATATCACTTTAAATGTGAATGATCCAAATGCACCAATTAAAAGAGATTTTGGAGTGGATGAAAAAAAAAGCCTTAGCTGGTGTATTTGAATAGAAATGTTATCCACAAACAACTACTTTGAGGCAAGTTTTCCCTGTTCTTCGTTATCTGGTTTCCTGTCATTTAAAAAAAAGAAAAAAAGATGAATCTAACTCAACATTCCTATATACATATATGAATACACCACAGTGAGTCCCATCATCATGTACATCCACAAATTTTTTAATTAAAAAAATTATAAGTAAATAGCAGGAAGATAGAGGGAAAGGAACAAGGTGGGATGGAGGGAGGAGAAGGGGAAGTATGGGGAATGAATTAGAACAGATTATATTCCCTGATTTTATAATTATGACAGTGTCTATTTTATTGTCATGTGTAACTAAAAAGAACCAAGAAAAAAAAGAAAAAGAAACAAAAAAGCCAACTAACTTCCCATTAACCAACATACCCAGAGAGTATAAGCTTAAAGTGTATGGGAAAGGGACCTAAGGTTAGAGGGACCTCACCTCAGGTCCCTGACATTTCACCATGAAAAGAGGTTCAGGACGTGTGGCTCAGGAGGCACAAAGGCAAACCAGCCTACACTCAGGGAGGGGGATAAAGTGCAGCCACACAGAGGAAAGCGATGTATGTTGTGTGGTCTGAGGTTAGAGAATATAGAAGATCTTTGGGGTATTTTAAAATGGAAGACCTAGCCTAGTTTGGTTTAGTGTACTGGCCGGTAATCCCAGCTTCTCAGGAGGCTGAGTCAGGAGGATCACAAGTTTATAAGCCAGCCTTAGCAATTTAGCAAGCTCCTAAGCAACTTAGTGAGACCCTGCTTCAAAAAATAAAAAGGATTTGGGAATGTGGCTTAGTGGTTAAGTGCCCCTGGGTTCAATTCCTGTTACCAAAATAAATAAATAAAATACAGGACCTAAGATATTTGTCTAAATTTAGACTTTGCATCATTTTCCATCAACTAGTAAGTTTGTTTTATCACTACCTTGTAATGAATTTCACTCTCTCGGGATCAGATCTTTTCAAGCTAAACAAAAACAATAGACTAAGTTTATTTGAGTGTGTGTGTGTGCCTGCACATGCATGTGCACATATGTGTGCTTATATTGTGTAACCTGTGTGATATAGAGTGAGAATTGTGCTGGTACCTAGTCCACTGTGTGCTCCAGAATTCTGGTAACTGTTAAATAGTTCTGTTTGTGCACTGTCCCCTTGGAAGGTGGGTTCTTTGAAGTGGAGCACAGCCTTAGTTTCATATGCCTTATAGCTTGTGGCCTGATGTGTCCCTATCTCAGGAGGACAGTGGCTTTTAGAAAAATGCTGGCAGATAAGGAAGTCCTAGTGGGGAACCAGCAGCGACATGAAGCTGAAGGAAAGTAACCTTACTTTCTGAATCTAATGCCCGGTAAGGACCTGAACTCATTTAACTGTTCAGGGATTAATTATCGTTTCCACTTAACATTTTGTGAAAACTTAAAACAATACCTTCAGCATACCCTACCCAGGAAAGCCAGCCCTCCTGCATCGCCCACCACCCACTCCATGTATACCCTGAGCTTTGCCCCTGTATTTGTGCATACCCACTCCCTTGGCCTAGCCAGTCCCACTGTGGTTCTGCAGCACAGTGGGGCCCATTCTCTAGAGCTGTGAACCTTGCATCTTTCTTTGGCTGTAAACTACCAGGCAGGTAGGTAAGTATCCAGTAAGCCACCGAAAGGAAGCAAAACCTACAGGGAATCTCCAGCAACTGTCTTTTCCTCTTTCTTTCTTGGTCCTGCTCAGAGTTGTCTTGTTGGCAGGCAGCCACCTGTGAAATGTGCACATTTCAAAGCAAATGGCTCCAGGAGATCATAATTGCTGCCAAACGTGTGTGGATTTTAATAGCCCATTTTCATTAGCCTTGTGTGAAATCACCTGTCTCTGTGTTGTTACCCATCTTAATTGTCAATTATGGTGATTAAGCCTGGATTTCACTACCATCACTGGTAATCATTAGTATTATCTCTGAGGCTGAAGGAAGGGAACAAACATCACTCTGTAGGTGAAGGTGAATGTTTTGGTGTCTATGAATGAATTGGCATTTTTCTTTGTTTGGATGGAGCCAAACTTGAGTCTAGCTGTCATTTCCAATCTGCCTTTTAGCTGTCTTAGGATGAATCACATCTCTTTTGTCACTTGGTTTCTTATCATCAAAGGGGTTCCCTGAAACCCACCCCCTTCCAATTCTCCAGAGACGTGTAGCATAGCTAATTAAGAGAGTAGGTCAGATAGTTAATACCTTGAAAGTGCTCTCAGCAGTGTTGGTGATGCTACATATAACAGTACAGCACTGGAAACATTTGGGGGCAGGGCAGAAAGTGCTGCCGATGGGAAACCTGAGATTCGGATTGCTGATTTTTTTTTCTGCCCTCATCAGCCTTGTTAATTTGAAGCACCTTCCCTTGGCTTCTGCTAGATATACCCATTTAATTGTGCATCTTGACTAATGTTTCACTTTTCCTGGAATTTGGAATGAACAATAATGAAAATCTAGTAAATTATCATCCTTTCCTCTTTCCTTACAAATTTTAATTTGGTAAAATTCCCAAACCCATTTCTGTTATGCTTTTGTGGGATTTCAGGACATGAAAAAATAATGAAAGACTTTTTTAAACATGATATCATTAGACAGCATCTCAAGTATCTGAGTGCCATGTGTGTCCCCAAGGTTTATGACACTCTTAAGGCTTGATGGTTTCCTTTATCTTTCAAAAAAACCCTCTGAGGAAACTAATAAGAGATTTTTTTAATTCTAATTTAATGGGAAAAAAGAAATTAAGTCATGCAAGCTTAAGGGATATGGAGAGTAAATCAGTGACTCTTCTCTGCCTCCTGTGGTAGGGGAGGAATAAAGCTCCATCTCAGATGGTCTTTAATAAAAACACCTAAATCTGTAACCTTTCAAAGATCCGCTGGCAAGTCTAGACTGAGGCAGGCAAGAGTTATAAAGGAATTCCTTCCTGGATAATTTCCTTCTCTTCGAAATCTCCCATTCCTCTTTAGTATTGCTTTGAATATTTTGTTTGTTTTTATTTTTCAAGGCCTTATTATAATACAGGCTTGTCTTCATCATTGTCTTCTAAACACTCTGCACTCCAGGTTGCTAGTAACATTAGATTCATGGTCCCCCACTCAACAGTGAAGGGCTGGAATCCGAACTGTTAGGGTGGTTTTCTAACTTCTACGAATAGGTGTTTCTCTTATAATAGAAAAACTATGTTATTTTTAATTTCCAAAAAAAGTAAATATGATTTATCTAGGAATAAAAGAGGAGGACACTTTACAGCTCAAATGTGTCCTCTTATGTGAAGTTTTGCCAACCCTTTTCCCCAAGGTCCTATGACCAAATAAATTGCTTTCTTTCCTGTGTTCCCATTGTTCTTTGTTCTGATGTGGGTTACAGAGCAGCCATATTTTATTAGTTATTTGTTGTGTAATTCCAAATTGTTGTCCTCAAATTTTGGTCAAAAGAGAGCTTCTTTTCCAGTAACTATGCAAGTAAGCAGAGGGTGACGAGGGAAACTGAAAATCCAAACACCCAAAAGTTATGAAGCATGAGTCCTTAATAGGGAAGATTTCTGACTCATGGTGAACTGGTTCAAAATAGAATGAGCTACTTTGTTGACCTGGATAGACTCTAAAGCTGAGTGGTTTCTCTACTGGACAGAAATTCCCAAATTTATGAAGTTGCCTTGCAGATGTGCAAAGGCTCTTGGTCTGTGACAGAAGGCCTCTGGCAGGTGGAGATGTAGTTAGTGGTGGAGCACTTGCCTAGCGTGTATGAAGTTGTGAGTTTAATCCCCAGCACCAAAAAACAAAGAAAGAGCCTCTCAAAGGGCCGACCTTGCTCTAATTTGAAACTCTTCTATATTCCATAAGTGTATAGGTGTCCCCCATTAAGATAAATTCTAAATTCTGTTCCTTCTTTCCCATAACCTAGCAGTGTCTCACAGAAAGACACCAAGGCTCTAACTATCATGCTCCTCCCTTGTAACTCCATAAATCCAGTTAAAGGAGGAACAATGTTGGATATTCATTTTCTTTAAAGTTCACTCCCTGGGGGTTGGCAAGATGGCAGAGTGAAACTAGGCAACAAATAAAATTCAAGCAGGAGACAGCTGATCAGGGAGGTGCATGATGGCGAGAGTGCCTTAAGAACCATGTTGGAGAGTCGGTCACCTGGGGAGACTTGGACATTCTGGATCTGTCAGCCCCCACTACCACTGAGGAGTAGAGCAGAGCAGGACAGAAAGCAAGTCATTCTCAGGCAGAGCGACAACTGGGGCCAGCAGGTGCCCCTGTGTGAGCCACTTGTGCCCTGTGGGCACCAGCTGCAGCTCCTGTGCCCCATTCTGGCAGGGCCTTCTGCTCAGGCTCCCTCCGGGAGCTGCCAGCTGGCTATGTCATGTTTTTAAGGTGTAGCCAAGGCCAGGAATGAGCTATTATATGGCCGGTGTGCAGTCAAGGTCGGAAACACTGACTCAGCATATATACTCGAGGTCACACACATTTGCTTGTGAGCATCACTTACGTGACCCGTTGGCAGTGTGCTACCTGTTGGTAGTTCCACAACCCATCAGAGAGCAGAGATTTAGAAACTTAGAGTTCAAACCAAGAAGTTATGGGCATTTACCAAGATTCCCAAACCTGATGGATTCCAAGTCTGAAAGGCCTAATAAGAAATCTCTCACAGGGCTCAGCAAAGAATAATAATTAGACTCTCTAATGTCAGTTTTTGTATTCCACCAATATAATCTTCTGTACTTATTTGATAGGTTCCCCTCATTATTTGATATTCTTTAATATTTTTGTCTTCTAATATCTTAATGTGCTAATTGGATTCATAGTTTCTATATTTTTGTTGCCATTTTTATACTCTCCCAAGACTTTTCTTTCTCTTCTTGCATTATCTACTTCTGTCTTCTCCCAAACATTTTTGTCTTTTTTTCTTTTATTTTTCTTTTCATACTATATATAATTTAGTAGTAATTTTACTTTCTTTTTTAAAAAAATATTTGTGTTTTAGTTGAACACAATACTTTTATTTTACTTATGTGGTGCTGAGGATCTCGAACCCAGGGCCTGCACGTGCTAGGCGAGCCTCTACCACTGAGCCACAACCCCAGCCCATCTCTTCTACTCTTTGATTAGTGGAGTTGTAGAAAACATTTCAATAAGATTTTAAAGGTTTATTAGTATATGGTTTTTCTCTGAAGTGGCCACAGCTAATAGTTATTATTATCTTAAAGTGGTGCTAAAAACTGAAAATAGCACTGAGATTGAGTGAGAGTTATGACAATTAGATATACCCCCAGGCATGGGCACATAGGAGAAAAAAGTTCAATGAAAGTCCCTTGTGTAACAGTGAAGGAGGTATCCATCCCAGCAGATGTGCAAATATTAACATAGAAATACAAGAAACATGAGTAAACAAGGTTATAACACTCCAACAACTGATACCATAGACATTGAAGTGGAGGAAATGCCAGGTAAACAATTCAGAAAGTTAAAATTATCAATGAACTTAAAGGACATCTAAAGAAGAAAATGCAGGATGTGAAAGAGCATTTTAATGAAGAGAAAAACAGAACCAAACAGAAATCCTAGAATGAAAAATTCAATTAATCAAAAGTTCAGTTGAAAGTCTCACTAATATATAAGATCAAGTTGAAGACAGAATTTCAGACCTTGAAGAACAGCTCTATGAACTTGAACACTCAACAATTTTTTAAAAATTAGGAATATTGAACTTTGGGTAATATGTAAAGCCCTTACTTATACTGAAGATATTGAAGATGAACAGATTCAGGCTAATAGCACTGGTAACCTATTTAGTGAAATAATAGCAGAAAATTTTCCAAACTCGGGGAAGGAGGTGGACATTCAGCTACTGGAATCATTCAGAACTCCAAATAGACAAGACAAGAAAAGAACCTCCCATGATACATTACAGTGAAAGTGCCAAAAACTCAAAATAAGGGAAGAATTTTTAAGTTTAGAGAATACTAAGTCCCTTATAAAGGCAAACTTATCATAATAACAGCAATTTTACCATCAGAAATTCTAAATGCCAGGAGAGAACATGGTATGATATATTTTAAGCCCAGAAAGTAAGATAACTGCCCCTTATATACTATATTAAAAAGAAAAGAAAAAGCCATCCTTCAGAATTGAAGATTTTTTTTAAAAAAGACTTCCAAGAAAAGCATAAACTAATGGATTCATGACCAGTAAGCCAGGATTGCAGAAGACACTTAAAGGAATTTTATACACAAAAAAGAAGGAAAAAAACAGTGTGAAAAAGAATAAATCTCATTAGAAAAGTGGATAAACAAATGAGAAATAGGATTTTAAAAAACTGTTAGAAATATGATTAGAAATAAAATAACTACAAGTTATAATAACCCCGAATGTAGTGATTTCAATTCTAATTAAAAGACATAAAATGACAGGTTGTATTTATTAAATAAATGTTACCTGTGAAAAACATTGGTAAAAAACATCCACAGACTGAAAGTAAAAGCATGGGAAATGATATTTCGTGCATCTGAAAACAAATAGTAGCAATTACTCTTATATCAGCAAAGCAGACTTCAAATCAAAAGTACTCATAGGAGATGAAGAAGCTCAATACATATTCTTAAAGAAAATGATCCAAGAAATAACAATTGTCAATATTTATACCTTGAACATTGGCATACCTAATTTTATAAAGGAAACACCACTCAACTAAAGGCTCAGATTGGCTCTGATTTTTTAAAAGTGGGGTGTTTCAAAATACTTCTCTTGCCAACAGATAGTTCATCTAGACATGAAATAAATGAAGATTAGATTTAAAACTCACTCTAGATCAAAAGGACTTAGCAGATCTGTTCAGGGAACCTTCTCCAAAAAATGTATTTTAGGCCACAAAGTAAGTCTTAGCAAATATAAACAAGTTGAAAGATGAGGGTTAGCATAATAAAGACTAATATACAATAAAACTAAAGTCAACATTCTTAATGGGGAAAAATTGAGCTGGATTTCTCTAAAATCAGGAACAGGACAAAGACATCCACTCTCACCACTCATGTTCAATATAGTACTTGAAATAAAGGGGCTACAAATTGGAAAGGAAGAAGTCAAATTAGTCCTATTTGCAGAAAATATGTTCCTGTACTTAGAAAGCTCCACCAGAAGACCTCTAGAGCAGATAAACAAATTTGGCAAAATAAGAGGACACAAAACTTACAAAAATCAATACTTTTCTATACAGAATGACCTTGCTTAGGAAGAAATCAAGAAAACAATTCCATTGGTAGCAGCCTCAAAAAAAGTAAAACAAAACAAAACAAAAACTAGGAATAAATCTAACCAAGAAAAATTATAGAAAACTGAAAAAAATAAGGGCTGGGGTTATGGCTCAGCTGTAGAGCACTCATCTATCACATGCAAGGCCCTGGGTTCGAGATCCTCAGCACCACATAAAAATAAAGGTATTATGTCCAACTACAACTAAAAAAAATTTAAAAAATAAACAGAAAAGACAGTAGAAGATCAAAAGACCTCCCATGTTCATAGATGGGCAGAATTAATGTTGAAATGGTCAAATTACCAAAAAACAATTTACAGGTTCAATGTAAAATACCATTAAAATACCAATGAAATTCTTCACAGAACTAGAAAACAATTCTAAATTCATATAGAAAGACAACAGACCAAGAACAGTCAAAGCAATTCTGAGCAAAAAGATACTCTGGAGGTATCCCAATACCCAATTTCAAATTACACTAGAAAGCTATTGTAACTACAATAGTGTGGTACGTGGCATTAAAAACAGGCATGTAGACCAACGGAATTAAAAAGAAGACAGATGCTGGGGCTGGGGCTCAGTGGTACAGCACTCACCTAGCAGTGCGTGAGGCCCTGGGTTCGATCCTCCACACCGCTTAAAAAAATAAAAGAATTGTGTCCATCTACAACTAAAAATTCCTTAAAAAAAAAAAAAACACGATACAGTCTTCCGATCCTTGACAAAGGCACAAAAACACTGGAGAAAAGCCATCCTTTTAAACAAATGGTGCTGGATTATCAGACATATGTAGAAGCATGAAACTAGAACCCTATCTCCCACCTGCACAAAGTGGATCAAGAATAAGACCAGAAACCTCACAACTGCTACAAGGAAACAGGGGAAACACCCCAACGTGCAGACACAGACAATAACTTCCTCAATAAAACTCCTACGACTAAGGAAACAATAGCAAATAGGCGGCACAGCACAGGAAACAAGAGCAAGAAGAAAGCCTGCAGAGTGGGAGGAAATCTTCGCCAGTCGCCCTCTGTCAGAGGACTCATATTCAGAATATATAAAGAACTCAAGGAAAACAAATCAATGATTGGGGAGATGAGCCAAACAGAAAATTCTCAAAAGTAGTACAAATGCCAACAACTATATGAAAAAATGCTTAATACCTTTAGCCATAAGAGAAATAAAAATCAAAACTACACTGAGGTTTTGCCTCACTCCAGTAAGAATGGCAAAAATACCATTAATAATAAATGCTGGTAAGAATGCCATGAAAGGGAAACTTTTATCCACTGTTGGTGGGAATGTAGAATAGTACAGCCATTATGGAACTCAGAATGGAGGCTCCTCAAAAGACAGGAATGGAACCCCCCTATGACTCGGTTACACCACTCCTTGGTGTTTATCCAAAAGAATTAAAGTTTTCACACTGTGGCAATGCATGCACATCCCTGTTTACCACAGCACCATTCACAGTAGCCACATCATGGAACCAGCGTAGGTGGCTGTCAACGGATGGGGTTGACACAATGGGGTTTTATTAGCCATAAAGAAGAAGCAATTGTTTCACTTGCAGGAAAAGGAACAAAACAGGAGAGCATCATGTTAAATGAAATAAACCGGACACAGAAAGTAAAGAATTGTATGTTTTCTCTTACAGGTGGAAGCTAGGGAGAAATAGAGGAAAAAAACAAATCTCATGAAAATGGAATGAGATAGAAGTTAGATAGAAGGGGATGGGAGGAGGGAGGAGAAGAAGGAAAGACTAGGTATTTGGGAATAAAATCGATCAAATTGCATCATTGCATGTATGAATATGCCACAATGAAACCCCCTGTTCTGTATAATCACTTTTCACCAATATTTTTTTTTTTAAATTAACACACTTAATGTATGTTTAAAGCAATGAAATGAGACATGATGTCTTTTGAAGTCAGGGTCTCTATAGCTGTTTTTCACAGAACTGTGAGACTCCCAGGCCTCTGGCAGCACAGCACAGCACAGCCTTGCTGCTCCTAGCTGCCCCTTTGCATCTCCTCTGTGCTCCTACAGCAGCTGCTTTCTGATTGTTTAAATCTAGAGCTCGTTGGAGATTCCAGACCCCAGTATCAAAAGCTCCCGGATCTCCCTGCAGAAGTTCCTGATTCAGCCATCTTTGCCAGTTGGGGTTTCTGAAGAGACCAAAGCCGCGTGGTTGCCATGGTGACTGAGTCTCTGGGATGAAGTCAGAGGAGGATCCGTTGAGTTGATGGAGGAGCAATGCTCTAGTAGCATGACCATCTGCTAAGAACGAAGTGGCCCTGAACAAGCAGTGGTTTGGGGAGCCCTAAGGAATGACAGCAAGTGACAGAGGTGCTGAGAGAGAATCAGCGCCTCCACAAAAGGCAGGTGACTGAGAGCAGCGAGAAGCCATCTAGAGAGCACGTGCATCGAACGGGCCCTAAGGACCAGGCTCTGTGTCACTCCCGAGGCTCCCGGCGGCCTGGGCGTGTAGCCGCCGGAAGGCATCACCCAGGGCCTGCTCATGCAGGGAACAGACATGAAACCCGCATAGCTCACCCACCTGTGGACAGAAATGTCCCTGGTGACTGAGCACTCCTGCCAGAAGCGCTGGTCTGAACAGCTCGCCCAGCTGAAGAGAAGGATCTGTGAGGGAATGACGTAGGGTGGCAGGTGAGACGTCTTCCAAGACCCTGGAGTGGCAGGCTGAGGGGACTTCTTATCCTCTAGGGTTCCCAGGGAAACTGAACAGCAGGGTGTCCCATTCAGAAAAGAGGCTAATATTGACCCTTCCAAGTCAGACCCAGGAGTTCTGAGTTGTGCTACAATGAATAAAAATCCACTTTAACAACCACCACCCTCTCGTTCATAAGGCCTCTTCCTCTGTGAGTATCCCATCATTATAATGAGCACCTGATAACAAAGAGAAAAGGTGTATTTTGGTTCATACTTTTGGGGGTTTCATTCCATGATTAATCACCCTATATTGCTTTTGATTCTGTACAACAAGGCCCATCAGGGTGGGGTATGACTGAGCCACACCTCTCCCCTCATGACCAGGGAATAAGAAAGAGGAACAGGCCAGGGTCACACAATCCCTGCAAGTCAGAGCCCTAATGGCATGAAGACCCCTTAAAGGGTCCCCTTTCCTTAAAGGTTTACATGCTGACCAGGTCTCTCTTCTCCAGGCTGAGGTTGAGGCTCATGGGGTTTCATCTCTTTTCCCTGAAACTTACACCTGGATCTCTTGTTTTAACTGCCCAGGGGTCTGAAAAAGAGATCTGCAGGAAATCTTTCTAAATACATTCCAAACAGCTGCAAGTTTCATTTAAATGTCATTTAAATGCAAAAGGGACACAGGTCATCATCCTGTGACACTGCTTTGGGACAGGTCAGCCCAGTTTCTCATTAGTTTCTCGTGGAGGTTGAGTATGATGTGTTCGGCACAAAGAGCAGGGACAGCTTCTCGGTTTTCATACAGATCACTTGACCCCCTACAGAGGTAGCTAATCTAGAAATGGAGAAAGAGATTCTGTTCCCCTTTTCCTCAAGGGAAAACTAGTGCTTCAACAAAGATCTGAACATTAAAACTCACATAGGAAGGAAAATAAGTTTTCCTTAAGAGGACTTTTGAATAAAACCTACCTCTTCAAGTGGATTCATAGAGGGGAGGAATTCTGAAAGAACATTAAAGAAAAATTCTGCTCTTGCAGGTTCCTCAAGGTAGTTGATATCATAGCAGTAGTGTCTTTGATGATTTTTCTTTTGCTAATAAATTTTTAAACTGGAAAGAGAAATTGGCTTCCCAAAAATGAGCATCACGCCTGAGTTTCTGCAGCTAGCATCCTGATTTGATTCATTGAAAACACACACTCGGTCCAGAAAGGGCTGGGAATGAATAGGAAGCCCAGGGGCCACTGTCACAGCCCTGATGCCTGGAGATATTGATTCTCACAGAATGAATGGGTTTGGTGGGCTTGCATTTCAAAATCTCGAGCTGATATCTTCACTCTCCATGCACAGTCAATTTTGTCTTAAAGTTAAGGAAAAGAGTAGAGGTTTTTTTAAAGTTAGTTTAACATTTCTCACTTATCGGCCTGAAGTCACTGTGGGAATAAAAACAAACAAACAAACAAAAACAACAACAAAAAAACACAAAACAAAAAGAACCCACAATACCCACAACCCAGGAATAAAGAAAGCAAAGGATACCATGGGTTTCCTATCTACAGTTTCAACCGACCACAGATCCAAATTATTCAGAAGAAAAAATTCACCTATATTGAGCAAGCCCCTAATTGTGTGTGTGTGTGTGTGTGTGTCTGTGTGTGTATTCCCTTAACAATACAGTAGACCAACTCTTATCATTTGCATTCTATTGTTTTTTCAGGGTGGAAGCGTTTGGGTAGGGGTGTATTGCAATTTTAGGTAAGATGGCCAGTGAAAATCGCTAGGGGAGAGAGGCAGGTCTAAAGTTCTGAGGAAGGGTGGGAGCCGGCCCCGTCAAGCAATCAACACATGCTAAGGTCCCACCACAGGAGCACATCTGGCATGTTCCCTGAACAGCAGCCAGTGCCACTGTTGCAGAGTTAATGGGACAAAACCTGATAATAAGGTCAGCAAGGAAATTTGGGGTGTCTGGAGAGGTATAATGAGATTTTGGCTTTTACTCTGAGTGTAATGTCAGGCCATTGTCACTGGATGGTTTGGAGCAAAGAGAAGCTTGTCTGGTGTAGGTTTAAGCCCTGTCTGTCTGGCCACTGGGTTGGGATTGACTGAAGGGAGCAAGGGCAGAAGCAGGGGGAGCAATTAGGAGCTTTGCCATAGTCTGGGGAAAGAGGATGCTTCTCTGTCATGATAAGTGTTTAAGCACAAGCAAAACAAAAACCCAATGCTGTGAGACTGTCTGGATTTTGCAAACCTGGAAGAAAATAGTTAAAGGACATATTCCTAAATAATTACACTGGTTATTTGGTTGGTTGGTGTCGGCTCCGAAATCTTGAGTTTTCTGCATTATTTTTCTAATCAAGCGGAAAGGATTTGGAAGCAAAGGACCACACCAAGATGGTGATTTTGCACTAACTACCACTGGGGCTTTGTATTTCCACAGATCTCAGCTTTATTTTCTTTCAGAGACTAGTTTTCTCTTCCTTCATGGAGACCACAGCAGAAAATATATTACAATTGCTTTTTCAGAAAATATACATTCTTTGGCTAAGAGTGAAGAATCCTCCAGCCAAGATCACAGCATAAGAGCTGGCTAAACACAGGTAAAGACCAGCAGGTTCTACGCCAGGATGCTCGCCTGTGGACACAAACAAGACATTATCTTCTGTTCTTTCATCAACAAGAAAGTATTGTTTGCACCTCCTTTCTCCTGCTTGAGTCCAGAGGGACCATTTTGATGGTCTATCATGTCTGATAGCCAAGAAGATTGCTCTTCAACCATCAGCCGAATGCATTTTATTTATTTGAATAAAATCTCAGAGTCCTCTTGTTATTCAAAAATAACTGAGTGTTTTTATCACCAGCATTGTTTTGCATTGATACCTCTGAGCCTCCAAGTGTTTGTAGACATACCTCCCTTTCAGTCTTATTAGAAAACTATTCTATTTTCATTTATTTTCTCTGCTTAGTGATGAGAAAGTGGGTAAGAACAGATTTCTATAAAATATGAGTTAACAGAAGAAAAACGGGACTAATTTTTTAAAAAACAGAAATGCTGTGCCAAGCCCTGTCTCCTTTCAATGAACTCTAAGGAGAGGTGGTTGGATTAGCTCAGAGCTCATTCATAGGGGTGGTAAATGGAACTTCCTTTCTAATGGCAAAACACAGTTCTGAGCTCCCTTCTATTGATATTCTTCTGATGAAGAGTCGAAACCTTATTGAAAACAAAGCATAACTTAGCTTTTGATGTGAAGAGTATATATTCATGCACTATTATTTATCTCAGGGCACTTTTCCAGATTCAGCCATGGGATGATAACATTTTCAGGAGAGGACAGGACTGGTGTGTGATCTTGATGGTAAAATAGTGACTTTGGATGACAGCCATGCTAAGCACCTGACTTGTGCCACATTGTTCCCACAACACTCTGAGGAGAAACAGACTATGGTTACTGTCATTTTGCAAATAAATGAACTAATTATTTTTTTGGGGGGGTACTGGGAATTGAATTTAGGGTCACTCTACCACTGAGCCACATCCCCAGCCCTATTTTGTATTTTATTTAGAGACAGGGTCTCACTGAGTTGCTTAGTGCTTCACTTTTGCTGAGGGTAGCTTTGAACTTACTATCCTCCTGCCTGGCTTGGAACTCAGGATCCTCCTGCCTCAGTCTCCCAAGCAGTTGGGATGACAGGCTTGTGCCACTGTAACTGGCAAATAAACTAATTTTTTCGAGACGGTTTTAAAGGAATTACATCACTATTGTGATCTGGTGATGGAGGAGATCATGTCAGCCTTCGAGGTGGCATCTTCTGAAATTGTCTAAAAGTTACTTTGACATTTTGAGTGTCTCTTATCCCTTGAGCTCAACTAAGATGAATTTATAAGCAAGCCCAGAAAAGGGGCATCCTGAAAAATGACATCCTGGCCTCAGATGCACCTGCTTATCTGGACAAAATATTACTGATTTGACAACCAAAGAACCAAGTTCTAGGCAACCTTGGTTCTTGTACTTCTGTCGTTTTGAGGAAGTCTCCTTATATTTCTGAGCCTCAGATTCCCTCGACTGAAGTCCGAGAAGGTAATCCCTTGGGTCAATTTCAATTGTGGTTCAAAGTAATAACTTGATTTCCTTCTCCAGAATTTGAAGCTTAATTAAGCTCCTCAATGAAGGATCTTAGCTTTCCATGTACAAAAATTCAATGCATCATGGGAACTGGGACAACGCCTTTACTGAACAACTGCCATATTGATAATTCCATTTGCTCAGGGTAGTTTCTGAAGAATTATGTGAGAAGGATCTTTGCCTTCAGTTGTAGTCAGCTTCATTCCCAAATTCATCCACACAGGCATTCTCTGGGCATTCTTGTCCAGAATGAACTAATTTCTATTGAATGCTTTAAGGTTGCCTGGTCTCCATATCAGTGTTCTCTTAGTGCTTAGATTTGAGGCATTCTATGAGCATCATTTAGGAATCTTTCTGATGTAATGGAAAATTTGACCTAAAGTGGTTTAAGCTCAAAGGTCCATATAACCAAAACATCCCAGTAGAACTCACTCTGTTGGTTTAGAATGCAAAGAAATGATCTGTCCATATTGCTGAGCTGGATGCCCAGCAAGGCCCATGCCAGCTCTTGACTCTTCCCTTTAGAAGGACAAGAATCTTAGAGTAGTTTGATTTGCATTTCTCTAATTGCTAGAGATGATGAACATTATTTCATATGTTTGTTGATGGATTATATATCCTCTAGATGTGGGGGGAAAGGCACACTCATACAGTGCTGGTGGGACTGCAAATTGGTGCAACCAATATGGAAAGCAGTATGGAGATTCCTTGGAAAACTTGGAATGGAACTACCACTTGACCCATCTATGCCATTCCTTGGTTTATACCCAAAGGACTTAAAAACAGCATACTACAGGGACACAGCCACATCAGTGTTTATAGCAGCACAATTCACAATAGCTAAATTGTGGAACCAATCCAGATGCCCTTCAGTAAATGAATGGATAGGAAAACGGTGGTATATATATACACAATGGAACATTACTCAGCATTAAAAGAGAATAAAATCATGGCATTTGCATGGATGGAGTTGGAGAATATAATGCTAAGTGAAGTTAGCCAATCCCAAAAAAACAAAGGCCAAATGTTTTCTTTGATATGAGGATACTGACTCATAATGGTGATGTGGGGTGAGGTTGGGAGAAATGGAGGAACTTTAGATAGGGCAAAGGGGAGGTAGGGGAAGGAAGGGGGCAAAATGGTAGGAATAATGGTGGAATTAGTTAGACATCACTACCCTAGGTACATGTATGAAGACACTAATGGTGTGAAAATACTTTGTGTACAATCAGTGGACTTGAAAAATTGTGCTCTATATGTGTAATATGAAATGGATTGTATTCTGCCATGGTGTATAACAAATGAGAATTTTAAAAAATAATTTAATTTTTTTAAAAAAGGAAAGGAAGTCATACATTGCTCCTAAAGGCCACACTATACTTCTCTCTGGCTCTGATAGGTTCACATGACCTTTCCTGAACCAATCACTGTGGAGAGAAGCCTGTGATGTTCTGATTGGTTGAACTGAGCCACACCTCCCATCAGTCCCTATGGGAGGTCTAGGCAACTCTATCGGAAGCACCTTGGATGAGCGCTTGGGGTGAGACGGTCCATCACAACGAAAAAGCATACACTGAAGAGAAGAAAACTAAATAAATGATGGACAGCAAAAATAATGCATAGCAGCTATGTTTAATAGTGGCTTACAGGATGCCATTTTTCCTAAAAGTGAGTAAAATCATAGTGTTCCAACAGGGAGGAAAAAGATTTAGAAAGACAACCTTTCTTTCAACTCTCACTGGTAAGGAAAATGACTTCTTGAAGAGGCCATATATTCGGGGCCACAAAACCTTAACCTGATTTGACTCAATATAATTTTAACATTTGGTTCATGGGATTTATAGAACAGATGCAGGGAAAGACATAAAATATCCTGCTCTCTCTCTCTCTCCATTACTCCTTAAACATCTAGAGAACTTCACATAAGAAGAATTTAAACATAAGTCTGCAATATCAGAGCTTTTCTTTTCCTTCCCCCAAGAGGGCCTTGAATGGATTTTGGCTTTCTTTTTAATGGTCCAGACCTGCAGATGGGTAACCATTTCCTTCTGCATTTATCCATTCATCATTTCATCATTTCCCCCTAATCTATTGTATTCTATGACTGATTATCAGAACTGGATTGAAAACTGTTAAAATGAACATAGGGAAAATAATGAATCCAGGAATGTCATTTCTACAGGACATAGAGTTAGAAAAATGTAATTACCACTTCAATCTTCACCTCCGTTTTATTCTGCCAGATTATCTGCCAATACTGAAGTCATAGGGATGTATTTTTAAAAGTACAAAATAAATCCAACCAAAAGTCAAACAAAGGTGACACCACATCCATGAAAATGCAAGAAGGCCCTTGTATTACTAAAATTAGCATGCCATAAAAGAGGGCTTGGTCTCAGCTTTGTTACCCACAGGTTGCTCAGAACATGGAGGATCCAAAAGTCTTGCAGCCTGGATCTGGAAATAGAGCATGGGCTGAGGCTGTCAGGCTGCTACAGGGGAAGACCAGGACCCCAATGGGCCCTCGTGTCTGTCAGGGATTGCCTCCGGAACCAGGAAAGTCAATGCCAATCCAGGCAGTTTCCCTGGCAACCAAGGGTAACCCACAGGACCTTTTCAGGCTTTGGAACATTTTCGGAGAGCTGAAATAAAAGCATCACTGTGAAAAAGCCCCAGAGGGAAACGAGTAGGGGCTCCAAGTCAAGATGGCTTAAAAGCAAGACTGCGCTTGCCGTGAGTCCCCGCTATTCAATCCTCTTCTTCCCTGCCTCTTTCCTTCACTTTATCTAGTTACTATGACATCTGTAGTTTTCATGTTTTTCAAAATTAGGGCGATCCCCCACCCTGGTATTAGTTATTAACTCAACAGGTTCTTTCTAGCTGAACAAATTCCTTTTGCTCATACTTTCAAAAATGATACCAAAAAATTCCTGTGAGTAAGTGAGCAGAATTTAGTATATTATTAGTGAAAGAAGAAATCAAAACTTCTTGTTTAACCCTTGGCTACATTTCCCCACAATTTGCCTTCTAAAATACAAAAAAGTGATAGGTGATAGGGGCCTTGCTCTCTTTGCAGTAGATTTTCATTCTGCGTAAGTGTTTCCAACTTGAGATCCCTGTGGGATGTTGAGATCCTTGGAGAATGTGACCTCTGGCAACGCAGTCACCGGACGGTAATTTAGAGTAGTGCTTAGTGCTTGGTGCTTGGTGGGCTACCCTACTGTCTGCTTTTCTCCTGGCCTCTCAAATATGCTACCAAACCCAGAGAGAGAATTTTTTGTCAGTTTTCTGTTGCTATAACAAAATATCTGAGAAAAAAACAACTTACAAGGAGGAAAGATGGATTTGGGCTCAGGTTTTCAGAAGTTTCAGTTCATGCTGACCTGGCTCTGTCACACTAAACCTGAGCTGAGGCAGAGCATCATGGTGGAAGGGCGTTGGTAAGATGGAACAGTGGAGCTACTCACCCTGTGGCAGTTATGAAGCAGAGAGTGAACCATGGCCAGAAACAAAATTCACCGTTCCTAGTCCTACCTCCAGTGACCCATCTCTTCTAGCTAGGCCTTACCTCTAAAGTTTTTATCCCCTCCCAATAGTGCCATTATCTGGGGACAAGCCCTCAACACATGAGCCTCTGGGAGGATATTCCAGGTCAAGAGTATCATTAATATACTGAAGGCTTCCATGGTGTGGACAGTACCTTCAGCAGATGTACAATAAGCCACTCAAGTTCAGAGGCTCTGGATTCTCACAGCCAAGGTCTTGGGCCTCCAGTTTCTAGCTATGTGACTCTAAGTAAGTTTAACTTTCTTCTCTTATATATGATTTCTTCTATAAAATGTGGTATTATGGTAGTGTCTACTCTTCTGATATTAAAAATGTTTTTACTAAAAAATTTGTCCCAAATCAAAAATTTAGCCTGACCCATGGCTCCTAATGGTGTGACTGTATTTTCTGCCTTTCCTACCAGTTAGCTAAGGGCACAGAGTTAGTGTGGCCAGTGTGTGGAGTTTGAGCAAAAGGGGTGCAGCTCTTGGCCTTCGCTTAAAAATGATGAATATGTCTGACTCCTACTCTCCCTTCTCTTTGCATTGGCTGGAAAATGCTGAAAACTGGAAAATTCCATTTAGAAAAGGGGTTTCTTATAGCACAACCATAGTGAGGTAAAGAGAAGCTCTTTCTAATCTGCTAGCATTGTTTTTAAATGTTTCTATAATATGTATTTTTGCACTTTTACCCTTTTATTCTCAACCTTTCTTTGTGCTTTTGGTGAAGGCTCTCTCTTTCGAGCATTATATATTTGAGTTTCTCTTTAAATCCTGGGACATCTTTGCCTTCTAACTGTAATATTTAGACTATTTACCTTTAACCATTGACATATTGGGGTTTATATGTATCATGCTGTAATTGTTTTCTGCTTTAACTCAATTCCTCATGTTCCTGACATCTATTATAGTTTGATGTCAATATTAGTTTGCATGTTTATTGCTCTCCTGTTTGCTATTCTGGACAGATCATGTGTTTTGGCTGATCTTAATAATAAAGTAAGTCAAGCATTTGCTCATTTTAAACCCTCTGTTGAGCATTTCAGATGTATTCCTTTGCTTAATTCAGATATCCATTTGGTGATCCCCTCCTCAGATCACTTTGTTCTGTTCTGGTTTTCTTGAAGATATACTCATGTCCAAGTAGGCTGCCAGTGACCATTAATGGCGATAGGTCAGCTGAAGAGCCAATTGAAGTAAGAAGCGCATGTGAGTTTGTCACTCAATTCAGTCAAAAAATGCGTGTGAAATATTGCCTGTCTGGGACCAAGACTAATCTCCTCCATCCTGGTGGGACACTGAGAGCTGATGGTGAACTGCCTACTCTGTGTTTATGGGCCTTTCCTCTTCCCATTAGCTCTGACATGTCTAGATTGCATGGTGTAGATGCATCTCTCTGTCTCCTTGGAAACACTGACTCTCGGCAGTCAGTCTGATGGCATCTCCTCTTATGTGACCAAAAAAAAAAAAAAAAAAGAGCATGCTTTGGAAGCTCTGAAACTGAGATTAGGCATTACCATTTCTTTATGTCTTAGCAGGTTTGGCACACATGTATTTGTCTAATGTGTAGCACATAGTTAGATGGCCTCCATCTCACAGCGCAGACACGCTTGATACACTTCCTGGCCTTGGGATCCAGACCAGATCACTGCAGGACAGAGTCCACACTACAAGTTGGGGATGACAAGCTGACTGTGTTCATCTGTGTGTCAGCTTTCCAAGAAGGCATTAAATTTCTTACAGTGATGAAATCACAAAAGGAGACATCAGTGAGGGAGATATTTGGGCATATTTCTGGAAGATTAAAAAACAGATGATGAGAGATACAGATTGGAGGAAATATATACACCCGCACAGGGTCTGTGGCTGGGAAGGGAGACAATTAACAGGACCCAAAAATGTAGAGAACGAGAAATAGTCTATCAGAATGGAAGATATGATAGGCCCAGAGATAACTGAGCCAGACCACTTCCTTCCCCTGACCCCTGCATGAGAAATTGTGTCTAGTCAGAGATTTATTTATTTTGGAGGAAATGGAGACTCAGTCTAAAAATGCTGAGAAGTAAACCCCACAGTATGGGTGTTGATATGCCTTAGTAAATACTTGTGTATTCTGATATCTAGGAACCCTGTAACAGATGAGGAGTTGGGTCCTTATCCAACCAACTTCTAGAAAAGTCTATCAGCAGCAAGCCTGCTCACCGGCTTGAAGCCACCCATTGCCCCCACCTTAAGTTGTAATAATCACTCAAGGGGCTGAAGACCTTTTGTAAAAGTTTGCAACCAAAAAGCAGAGCCAAGAAAAAAGGAAACTATGATTGTTTGAGTCAGCTTTTTCACTGCTGTGTCTAAATGATCCGACCAGAACAACTGTAGAGGAGGAAAAGTTATTGGGGACTCACAGTTTCAGAGGTCTCAGCCCATAGACAGCAGGCTCCACTCCTTGGGGCTTGAGGTGACACAGGACATCTTGGCGAAACAGAGTGGCAGAGGGAAGCAGCTCACATGGGGATCAGGAAGCAGAGGGAGACTCCACTCCCCAGATACAAGATTTATACCCCAAGGCCTTGCTCCCAGGGACTTTCCTCCTCCAGCCACACCCTACCTGCCTTCAGTGACCACCCAGTCAATCCCACCAGCAGATTAATTCACTGATTAGGTTAAGGCTGTCATAACCCAATAATTTCTCCTCTGTTTTGTCACACATGAGCTTTCCTGGGACACATCCAAACCATAACAGTGATAATGCAGAACAAACACTTAAAAAATGAAAAAGGAGCTCAAAATGAGATCATCCGCAATTACCTGAATGGGCCTAAATCCAATGACAAATGTACTTAGAAGTCAAAGAGACATTAAAAACATGTAAATGGTGGGGGCAGGTTGGAGTGACAAGGTCAAGGAAGCCAAGGGCCACCTGAAGCCACCAAAACTGGAAGAGGGAAGTAGGTCTTCTCCCCAGACCCCCAGAGGCAGCACAGCCTGCCAACGCCTTGGTCCTGGATTTCCGGCCGGGGAACTGTGAGAACATAAATGCATGGATTTTTAATTCGCCAGCTGGTGTGGATTTGTTGCAACAGTTGCAATCATAATCATAATCATAATTATAAATTTCATTAACTCATGCAGAACATTATTAGAATATTATTGGAAGATGTGCTCTAACAAAATGGGAAAATAATTTAAGAAAGTGGAAGAAGTGGGATCTAGGATCCAGGATAGTTCTAACCTAGAAGAAATGTGGGAATTCAAAATGGCAGTAAGCAACAGGCCTAGAAGCCACAGTGTGATCAGGAACACCAGGAGAAAGGTGCTTGTAAACTTGATGCCTCCCGTGAGACACTGCAAGAACATGAGCATGCACTGTCAGCAGCAGATGAAAGAGGAGAAGGAGGAGGACAGACAGCCAGTGGGAAAGAATGAACCCTGCCAAAGGAACGCAAGGCAATCCAGTGCACTATGCGGCTACATAGCAAATATCTATAGCCTTGCCATAAGGTAACTGCTGTTGTTGTTTTAAAATTTTGAGAGCAGAGTGATCTGTAAAGCAAGAAAGTCTTAACTAAAGCTCTAAAAAATCACAAACTGCAGCAACCAGGGCTGGTTCACCTAATAAATTAGGATAATAGAAGGGCTGGGGGAGGTGGACACAGAAACAACAGAGGTGATCATAAATATGTGGTAACTAGGGAGCTCATATGCAATTTTTAGGGAACACAATGATGAAAAAAGGTGATATGGTAATGCAAAGGTTGAGATATTACCAAGAGAGACTAAAAATAACAGCATTAATTAATAATCTTCCAGGGAAAGGGGATAGAACACTGTATTATTGAGTTAAGTTCTCATCTGTCATATTAGGCAATCTATACAGAGTGTCTAAAATTGATTAATCACGAAGTGGCTACATTGACATATTTAGCAATATAACTGAGTAAGCAATAGGAAATAAAACCAGAAACAGTTAAATAAAATTTGTTCCTTCTGTGCTGCAGCATTTGCTCTGGATGACAAGAGGTGGCCAAAGGACTGTATTTATACAAAGCTTTAAAGCACTATTTTTGTGGTCATTAACCTTGTCCATATATTAATTGCAAGTATTTAATGTTTTTATAAGCAGTTTTGAGCTTTGACCTAGGATGCACAAAGCTGAAAAGAATGTCCCTTCAGCATCTGCGGTGACAAAACACCAGCTAATCTGCCAATTCACAGCTTTCCTTGAACCCATCATTGAAGAGCTGTTCCAGCTCTGAAATTTAAAGAAACACAGGCGCACTCAAGAAGAGACAGAATCTGAGCACTTTCTCAGTTGTGGCAGATGTGGGAAGCCAGCCAGTCACCCAGGAGGCCACGGTGACTGACTGGGCCAGTGAGATAGTGCAGGACCCCTTGAGCCTCAGGACAGTTCACACGTAGCCCTTGCCCGGATGCACCAATGTGCTCATAGGAAAGAGGAAATCAGGGCAAAAGCCCCAGGTGGGTCTCTCTCGTGGGACCAACCTGGAAAAGAGGACTCAGCCTGGCTGAGAAACAGACAAATCCCTCTCCCGAGCTCCTTCACCTCTGTCTCCCTGCAGAAGGAAGCCCTTGGCCACTGAGAGAAGCAGCAATCCTGTCACCTTACTCACACACCTGGAGACCCAGGCAGGCGAACCTTCTAACTGAGGTTTTGCTTTAGTTGTGTTTGCCATTAGCCCAAACAAAACACCTTTAAAATTGATTCCATTTGAATGCATTTTGTCCAATAATACACTTTTTCTGTAGGGAGGTGTGAACTGGACCTTGTGGCTAAGACCGCCGAGCAGTCATATCCTAGGAAGGTTAAACATGTAGTTAAAATGACAGTATCACACGTGTCTTAGAGCAGTTTCAGTGTTACCTGCATTGCATATTCACTTTTTAAAATGGAAGGTGGGGACGGGGTCCCTGTGTCTGAGGGCCGACAGCACCTGCTGCTCATCCTGCTGGGTCCTGGATCTGTGTGCTCTGGTGCTGAACATTCTGACATGTGGCTGATTTTAAAATGAAGATTTTTTTCTCTCCCCTAAACTTCTATTTTGTGGCCCAGAAATCTTCACTTACTCAGTACTTCAAGTGAGGACGCTCCCTGATCTGCCTTAAGCAGTGGTACCCTGTGTCTTAAGTATATCCAATCCTCTTGCATCTCTCTGGAGAGAGACAGGCAGAAGCCAGGTTCTCCACTCATGGCTCTTTGTTCCCACCTCTCCCCAACCGTATTGGCCACTCTCTGCTTCTGGCCACTAGTAGTTAGCAGAAGGTCCCTGCTTCAGTACAGAATCGTCTCTCTGTGAGTTGAAAACAGCACTTAACCAAGGCTGTTTTCTGATGGGAGACACATTAGAGAGCCTAAAGAATTTTTAAAGGACCCAAGGTGTCTTCTTAAAAATTGAGGTGGGGGGGGGAACTTCTCTTAAATTGCAACAAAGTTTTGCTTTTCATAAATAAAACAGTTAAGAATAAATAAAATAATATTATAAGGATAGGCCAAAGTTAGAGTAAGGAGTTTATTCAAAAAACTCTTAAAGCTCCCCATTCCTTTAGTCAGTAAAACTTGACCAAAGAAAGAATTTAGATTATTACATTTTGCACAGTGAAAAGTATCAGCATTCATTTTTCCCATTTAAAATACAAATATATTCTTTTTGTATTTTTTTATTCAGCTGCTGACAGTGAACATGACGGTGCTCAACAGTATTTAAAATTTGTCACTGAAATTTCTCTCACAAAGACTTGAAAATATTTAAGAGAATAAGCTCTGGGTAACAGAAGGAATGGGCTGTCAATCATGTGGGCTGTTTAGCCTGTATGAGGCCAATTTGAACATAATGGGAAAATAATAATCATTCTGGTAACTATTGTTCATAGGAACTTAGATTGGCATCTGTACTTGGAACTTTCTCATCTTATATTTATCCACAAAGATTCATTGAACAGTATTTTTGTGCCATATCCTATAGAAGGAACCAAGATACACTAGTGAACAGAACTGATAACATTTCCTAACCCTGTGAGGGTTCTGTTCTGCACAAGAGCACTGCCAGGGAGGGTTATAAGAGATCTTGGAACAAGAGACGCGGATACTGGGAATGAGAGTGATCTGCCCAAGGTCATGCAGCTCCTAATGATGGAGCAGAGATTGGAAGCCAGGTCAGCCTCACCCAATCACTAGTCGGCCCTGCTGTACCTGGTGTGTACTGTCTAGCCCCACACCAGCCTTGGTAATGAGAGAGAGCAAGGATGCCTACCACACACAACAACATTTTCAGCTTCAAAAAAAAAAAAACCCAACAAGTACACACAAATAAAGCTGTAGTGTCTCCCTGAGGATAAGGGCATCCCTGCTGCAAAACCTCTGCTGCCCTGTTCTCACATCACTCCAAGGCAGCCTGGATGAGAATTCAGTGGGAAGAAGAGGGAGGAGGGACCTGCTTTCATGCATCTGCAGGATCCCATGAGAACAAAGGAGAAGCCACAAAGAACAGAGCCTAAGTCTCTTTGTCATCTTAAGACGGTCACCTTAAAGTTTCCTGGCTTTCAAAAGCTTAGAGAAGTTAGGAAGCATCCGAACGGGTGAAGCTATCCATTACTTTTCTTTCTTTCCTTTTTTTTTTGTTAAAAAAAGGTCCATTATTTGTTTCAATTAAAGCCACCAAAGGGAATGACATTGAAGAACAATGCTATTTATTTCAAAGGTACCCAACACCCAATTTTGTAAACAATCCTCACAGTGTAGTTGAATCAGCTTGCCTTAAAGTCAGGGGAATTTAATGTCTAAATCCCTACCATCCACTTTAAAACATGCATTGGACAAGAAAGATATGAGATGCTCTCTCTGACAAGATTTGTATAGATTTTTTTTTCTCCCAGGAGGAGAGAGAGATGCTTCCTTAAAATCCTGCCAACCCAGGAAAAGTAAACATTCCCTCACCCTCTTCCTCCTATAAAAGCAGAAATAACTGTAAATATTTCACTTCTCTTCCAAGGCCAGTTAAAATTTGCTGGATACAATTCCACTGAAATTAAATAACTATAACTCTGGCTTTTCAAATATCCCTTCTGAAAGAACAGTCAAAATGGTGCCCTGCATTCTTTATTCTACTAGATAGGTATTGCCCATTCCCCCAGGAACTTCTCAGGAGGTTGCTGGTTTCTAGGAACCAGGACAAGCCAGATGAGAGCTGGAACAACAAATGGTGTCCACAGCTGGTCATACTTGGTAGGCCCAAATTCCTGAAATAGTTGCTTTAGCCAGACTTGACTCTAACACAAATAGAATACTAGGGACTACTGAAGATGATCTGGTCAAGGCCCTGTTATTTGCTGATTCATGATTTAGAGAAGTTGAGTATTTATCCAGCAAAATGTGAGGAGGCCATGGGCTGGGTTTGTGGCTCAATGGTAGAGTGCTCGCTGAGCATGTGTGAGGCCCTGGGTTTGATCCTCAGCACCACATAAAATAAATAAAATTAAGGTATTGTGTCTGAGTAAATCTAAAAAATAAATATTAAAAGAAGTTGTTGAGGAGGCCAGGGTTCTGAGGCTGGAGAGAGCTAGATTGGAGTGTTTTTCCTGCTCTTTGCTATATATATATCATTTTAAGCAAATTGGAGAGTGTCTTAAGTCTTGGTCTCTTCTTCTAGATGATGAGCATAATTATACTATCTATTTGGTTGATAGTGAACAGTACTGTTTGGTAAAATAAAAACATAGTATTATTCTGGCCAGAAGCAAGAGATGACTTAGAAGTGCATTTGAAGTATAGTCAGACACAAACAGAGGGAGAAGCAAATGTTGATGGCAGGTGAGGAAACATGGATTTGGCCATGAACAGAGGCAGTGCAGGCTAGGCAAGCACCCCGTGAGGCCAGGGAATGTGGGCCTCTGCAGCACGCATGGCAGGCAGCTGTGCTCCTGGCTGACTGCCTGCTTGGTTCCAGGACCTTTCCTGCAGGCTGGGAGCTCAGCTGAAAACAAGGCACACTGAGTTTGGCGTTCATGCTCCCAGGGAGCTGAACAACCAACTGGGAAAGAAGAATCAGCAATGGGGGCGGGGGGGGGGAAGGCAAGTGGAATTAACCAGGAGATTTTACATGGGACAGGAAGTGCAGAGCTTGGGGGAAATGTGCTATTTGAGTGCAGAGCCCACCAACTCAGTGCCCTTCTGACTGGCTCTTGTCCCATCAGGGAACCTGTGCTATCCACGAGCACAGGCAACCTAGGATTAGTGAATGAACTTACTCACACAGCTTGAGTTCACGCCCCATTTATTCATGCTGAGACCTTATGCTTGGAGGGCAGAGTTCATGTTGTGCCCTGGCAAATTTCAGGCCATCCCCATTATGCTGAGACATGAGGTTTACATCAGAGGTTTCTTAAATTTTTCTGGGTGTTTGGTGCTTTGTAGCCTGGTGATGCCCGTGAATCCCTGTTATCATACCATTTTGAAATGACTAAAATAAAATACATAGAATTGCAAAGAAATCCACTTATAGTAAAATAGTTATTGAAATGTTTAAAAAAACATGGTTATAATATTATATGTGCTTCTTTTTAATGAATAAAATAATAAGAACTAGCTGCAGGTCTGTTAATCACTGTAATTTCAAAATAGCATTGAGCTTAAATGATTATTGGAGATTTCTGGAGCCATTGCGTTCTGATTGGGCAATATGGTAATTGTCATTAGTAACAAAGTCAAAGTTGCTTCTTATCCCACTGTGACTTGATGCCAACAAAGAAACTCTGCAATTCTGTTAGAAGTTGGTGAAAATAGCAGTATCTTTTTTGCCCATCTAAATGTGAAATCCATGCACACGGAACTTGGATCATGTGGATCCCACACTAAGCATTCTTCAGATGCAGACAACTGTGAGGCAATGACAGAGACAGCCATCACCACGGTTTCAGAGATAAATTAAGATCTAATGTCCCCCTACCCAATATTCACTTTAGCTAAAAAGAAAGACAAGCGACCTGGATGATTCTGTTCAAGCTGCCATAATGAATATCACAGACTGGGCAGTTTCAACAACAGAAATGCACCATTTTCTCCCAGCTCTGGAGGCTGATGTCCAAGGTCAAGGTCCCAGCACAGTTGGTTGCTCCTAAGACCGCTTTCCTTGGCTTGCCTGTGGCCACCCACTCCCGGGGTCCTCGTCTGCCTTTCTTCAGTGGGTATGTGTCTGGCATCTCTACCTCTCATAAGGTCACTGGTCCCACTGAGTTAGAGCTGACTGTGACCTCATTTAAACTTAACCTTAAAGGCCTTCTTCTATATACAGTCACATATGTTGATGTAACTGGGTGATTCAGGTCACATCAGGAACACTGGGAGGAGGCAGTTAACAGTTCAGATCCAATCACAAAATGAGATTTTCAAATCTCCGTAATGTTTGTTTATACAGTGATTTTGGCCTTTATAAGTTAATTTTTGGGGGTCCAAAGAGTGAACCCAGGGGTACTTAATCACTGACTGACATCCCCAGTCCTTTTTATTTTTTTTATTTTGAAACAGGGTCTTGCTAAGTTGCTGAGGCTGGCTTTGAACTTGTGATCCTTCTGCCTCAGCCTCCCCTGTCTCTGGGATTACATGTGGTGCACCACATGCCCCACAGTAAATTAATTTTAAGCAGTAAAGTATCAGGATCATTCTGACACTTGATCATTCTGATCATTCGAACCTACAATTGGTAAATTTGGCCTGTTCCACTCAGATCTTTCAGTTGATCTCCAGCTTCTTTAGTATTGGACACCCTGAGGCCTAATTTCCTCCTCTCATATAGTTACAGTGACCAAGGCAGAGTGAAAACTAGCTCCATTTACAACAGCAGACTGGCCTTGCTTTGGTAGAGACTGAATTAAATACCTAGAACCTTTTCCCATTATCCCAATTATTCTAACATTACCACACCTGTCAATTTTCTCCACTATTGTCCTGAAGGGAGCAAGGATCTACGTGGATATATGAATATGCTGTAATATAACATGCGTGGCTAGGACAGGGCTGCACAAGACACAAAAATCATTTTTGGAAGAAAAAATAGGGCTGGGGATATAGCTCAGAGGTGGAGTGCTTGCCTAGCTTGAATGAGGCCCTGGGTTCAGTCCCCAGTACTGTAAAAGGAGGAAGGAGGGGGAGGGAGGGAGGAGGGAGGAAGGAGAGAAAGGAGAAAAAAAAATGAGAGTTGATATTTGTGAAGATGGTTTATCTTCTTGATTTCCTTATTCTAAGTTTTATTCACACTGGAAGAGAGGATAGAAGACAATTTGTTGTGCTCAGTCTAGAAATCTATGTGATCTAGACATTAGGAGTAGTTTCTGCTGGGACCTTCACAGTACCATTCCAAGAAACAGCATTTACCAGACTCTTTTATTGATTTTATCTCAACTTTGCCTGAAACCTGGGGTACATAACTTTACCCAATTTTCTGGGTAAAATTTGACAATAATCACCTAGTACCACACACAGGCCCTCCAATCTACGGCCAGGAAATGTGACTTGTCATATGTCACTCTTTCTTTCTTTCTTTCTTTCTTTCTTTCTTTCTTTCTTTCTTTCTTTCTTTCTTTCTTTCTTTCTTTCTTTCTAAGAGAGAGAGAGAGAGAGAAAGAGAGAGAGAGAGAGAGAGAGAGAGAGAGAGAAAATTTTTTAATATTTCTTTTTCAGTTTTCGGTGGCACAACATCTTTATTTTATGTGGTGCTGAGGATTGAACCCAGCGCCTGGCGCATGCCAGGTGAGCGCGTTACCACTTGAGCCACATCCCCAGCCCCCGCCACTCTTTCTTGCAGTATGGCTCTACACTAGAATTTAGCCCAGTACTGAGGACAAAGTGCAGCCATAACTTTTAACATTTTTACTTGAAGCAAATTTCAAATTTATAAGATACTTGCAAGAATGGTATAACAACCACTGTGTAGCTTTTATTCAAATTTACCAGATTTAACATTTGCTACATAATTGACTTTCTTTTGTATTTCTCTGCTTGTGTCTCTCTCTCTAAACACACACATACATGCATAAACCTGTTTTATTGTAACTTTTATTTTCTATAGCATGTGAAAGAAAGTTGCACTGAATTGTCCTGCCTAGAAAATATTTGTTTTCCCAAAGAGCATTAACAATGGGTAAGTTTCTAGAAGCACTTAAAAGTGCATTTAACACACACTATTTGCCAAATTGTGGCAATTCCAAATTGGAAACAATTATTATTGTGCTAAATGATAGAAATACTGCAGGAAGAAGAATGAGAGAGAGAATTCATATACATTTGGCATAGCACTACTTACCATTTAGAAGTAAAACATTTTCTTTGATTTGGTCTTTTTTTATGACCTAGGAGTGTGTTCTGAGCTCAAAATGCACCCTCGTTGCCTCACATTTCTCTTGGGCCATCCATCCATTGGATGTCCAAAGGCACCTCACATGCCCAGGCAGCTCTTCCTCCAGACTCCCCATCTCCTCACTGTCACTAACTTGATGTAAGTGTTTGGGGTAGGGAAGGGGAAGCTGATTGACCTAGTTTATACTAAGGTGTGAAAGACCCTCTATATTCTCCAGGACACTAGCATCTTTCATGAAGACTTTATTGATGCACATTAGTCTCTCTGTGCCAAAAATCAAGGGACTATCTAAAAATGAAAGGGAGGAACAGAGGTAATGAGGAGAGGTACTTTGCAGCTGGACACGGCCACGCGCCCATGGACATACTGCATTTGTCATTAATTTTCTGAAACTTTTGCTGCTATTCCAATTTTCTGTTCTCTGGATATAACTCTTAAGGGAAGGAATGAGAGAGGACGGAGGAGGGAGGAAGGAGGGAAAGGAGAAAATAGCAGAGAGTTGATATTTGTGAAGATGGTTTATCTTCTTGATCACCACAATATTTGAATGCTGAAAATGGGCTAATAATTTTGCACTTATATAAAGCAATAGCTTCTAAATAATTGTCAAATATTTGTCTAAAAGAGAGGCTGAAGCGAAGTATGAGGGGAAAATGAGGAAATCAGGTGGCTCTGTCAAAGCACTGAGCCTCTTGCATCATACCAAGGTGCTCAGCTCAGGTGCCACGTTCACATCCTCCATCCAGCCTAGTGAATTGACCAACCTTCCCAGATAGGACTCCTGAGGTCACCAACTGTCCATCACTGTGACTCCACTGTGCCCCTTGACTGTATCTGTCCATTCTGATCACAACCCCAATACACACAGACACACACACAGGCTGGATTATTCATTTTTCCCTGCCCAGCACATTCAGCAGAGGTTCACGACTTTCGACCCCTGCGAGATGCCTTTTGCCTGGTCCCTGGACCATAAGGAAATTTGAGTTGAATGGCAGCTGTCAATGAAGAGATAGTCATTGGAAGCATTTGCATTGCTTTCTGCTTTTGAAAAACAAAAGGTGTGTTGAGCCTGCACCCACATTTTTGTTCCTTGGGGACACTTAATTTTTCTTGCTCTGTAGTAAGAGGTTGACACATCCAATCGCAGCATCCCCAGAGACCTCTGAACCAGGCATGCACCGCTCCTGCACAAGTGGTGGGCTCTCGTCCATGCCCTGCCTGCTCCTACAGGTAATCGGGCCTACAATCCTGGCACTAGCACCTCCCCAAGAGAAATCCTAGTAAGCATAGACTGTTTTCCATTATTTTACTTTTCCAGTAATATTCTTTTTAAATATTTATTTTTTAGTTATAGATGAACACAATGCCTTTATTTTATTTATTTATTTTTATATGGTGCTGAGGATCGTACCCAAGGCCTCACATGTGCTAGGCGAGGGCTCTACCGCTGAGCCACAACCTCAGCCCCAACCAGTGATATCTTTTTTATTTTAACACCTCAACAAATTGGCCATTATTTATTCTCATTGTGTCTCATCATGTGACACCCTGTGCCATATTTTGATGCAGCAGGAAGAACCTCACCAAATGCTCAACAGAAGCCAGTGCCATGTTGCTGAGCTGCACAGCCTCCAGAATGCTTGAGGCAAATTCACCTCTTTTCTTTATAAATGGCTGAGTCTGTGATATTTAGTGATAGCAACAGAAAATAGACTATGACAGGGATTATGAGGACAGTTACATAGGGAACATGCTGGTTCTCCCCCTGCTACAACATTAGATTCTCTTCTTGGGTTCACATTGTGCTTCTACTTAGAGCAATTCAAGCAATCAATGGAGCAGGAGCAGTAGGAAGAAAATCCAAATGCTAGTCTTCTGTCAAACACAAGCTCTCTCAATGACCAGTTGCAATCAATTAATCAGATCACTTCTTAACTAAGCGGGGATCTGCCAACTGGCCCTCCCTTCATGCCCCCTTGCCCTGGTGGAAAGCTTGCTTTCCTCTTCCTGTTGCTTACATTAAATGGGCAATTTTCAGAGGAGCATCTCCTGCCAATTATGAATGAGGGGCAGCCTTGACTTCTGCAGATTGAATTTTCTAAATTGCTTTTATTCAATGTAAGTGATGGCCTCAAGAATTGCAGAGGGAAAAAATTAAGAGCATCCCCAAAGAACAGAAGTCTTGTCATCTTGCTTTACCTGGGTGATTGTGAGTTCTGGGCCTGGATGTAGTAGCATGAAATAGCTGATGACCCTCCCCAGGTCTACACCCTCCCCAGGTCTGCACACTGGCCTTCCCAACCCCCATCTCTAGTAGTGTGTTGCCATCTCTAAGACTTCTGAGGTTCTGTAAGGGTGACTGAGTTACAACCCTCCTAAAAGTGAAAGGTCTCATTGCAGAGTTATTTCCATCACTCTGAGCTCTATGTTGGTCACCCAGAGATGCAATGCTGAGGATCTCTATCCAGAACTAAACCCTGAAGAACCTTTTTCTCAACTTTTCATTATTTATTGGGTGGTGACCAATTTTCTTTATCTTCCTATTTTTTTTTTTTTGTTTTTCATTTTCTTTAATAAGAAAGGTCAAAGGCAGGAAAGTGATCCTTGTTATGCTGTGGTTTAAATTGGTTTACCATACCTGATTGCTGGCTAGCATTTCTTCCTTCCTTTCTTTCTTTCTTTCTTTCTTTCTTTCTTTCTTTCTTTCTTTCTTTCTTTCTTTCTTTTTTAAGAAGAACGGATGATTTATGGGGCAGAATTTGACAGAGTATCAAGTTCTGCTGATCTACTTGGATAAGAAGGCTTCATCTCCTCCACATACATAAATCTATTTTATTTTGGCATATGTTGTTTTTAACATAATATCATTATGAAATGAAAAAGCCCAACAGCAAACACTTCCTAAAGGCTTTTGTGGACCTTGAACTATGCTATACAGGCAGTTGAAATGCATTAGCTACGTCTGTGGTGCTGGGGGTTGAAGCCAGGGACCTACACCCCTAGCCCTTTTTTATTTTTTATTTTGATATGAGGTCTTGCTAAATTGCTGAGGCTGACCTCCAACTTGCTATCCTCCTACCCTGGCCTCCCGAGTAGCTGGAATTACAGGAATGCATCACTAAGCCTGGCTCTAGAATATGCTCTTCTTACTAGCTGTTTCCAGGTCTCCCCTTTTCCATTTGACTGTGAACTTCTCTGGGGCCCACTGGAGTAGCCGAATGCCTAACAGCTCCCACAGAACCTGACACAAAATAGATAGTCTGTGAGCACTGATGAAATCAGCAATTGGCCCTTTTGTGTCCTAAGAAGTAGAATGAGTGAAAGTGTTTCAGCATCACCCGTCATTCCCCAAAATAAGTGACATGAAATGGTGATGAGCAGGAGAAGGAGGAAGAAAGTTCAAGCTAGACATAAAAAAAATGCTAACATGTTCTTTGCTTTTGAGGTTCGTGTATTTACCTTTGTTGGCATAAAAATAAGGATGTGCTATAACTTCATTACAGCAGTAACGTTTTTGGATGACTCCAATGCACCAGTCACTGGGGTATGTGTGTGCCTAAGTTTCAAACCCAGGGTCTTGCATGTGCTAGACAAGTGGTCTCCCACTGAGTCACACCTGCAGCCCCCAGAGTTAACACACTTAAGCTTCTGAGAGACCTGTCTGGTGCCCATGCAGTGTCATGCGAGTGTCTGAAAATAGCCAGAAGAGAAGACTTTGAATGTTCTTGCCACAAAGAGATGACAAATGAATGAGGTAGTGGATATGATCAATATTGTGATGCGATTACTGAATTATGTATGCATGCATCAAAACATCAAACTATATTCCAGAAGCACCCACAGTTATTATGTGTCCATTAAAAACAAGATAATTAAAATAAACAATAACAACAAAGTAAGAAATTGACTCCAGGCTTGCAGAATGTTCAAGTGACTTCTAGAACGGCAGGCCAAGAAGATGTTGTGCAGACTTGGCCTCCTGGAAAGTGTCAGTCACCCCAACTGCCCCTTCCCAGCCATTTAACTTAGCAATTTAGAGAGGAGGTGACATCAGTGCCTCTGGGAGAGTTGGGCTGGCATCCATCAGACCATCTTACTTTGTTCTAACGAGAAAACTTCACTTTTTCTGTCAGACGATTACATTATTTCTAGAGTGATGTGGAAGAGGAAGAGAAATGATCTATATTTTCCAAGATTTTAGAATAAACAAAAAATCTACCAGCATCATACTTGTGCTATTCAAAAAACACGAGCTTTTGATTACATTGTCAACAGATGTCCACAGAGTATTTATTAAGAAGAAACTCTACATCCTTTTTTCTCCACTAATATGCAGAACATTGAACTCTGACTGGCATTTTAAGGTCTGGCATGCACACTTAGGAAAAGATAGGTCTTTGCCATCAAATTGTGCGCTATTGATTAGAAGGCGCCAGATACATTAATAGCTACCTACCTTCCACACGTAGAATGGTGAAGCTTTGGATGGGTCACGTCCAGCAGGGGCCAGCAGCACTTTCCTTGGCTCCTTGCATTAACAATCCCATAATGAGCACACCAGCTGTCAGACATGGGAAATGTTAAAACAGGGAACAGAACATGTTCAACAATGCAGTTAATGATTTCCAGAACGTGCTTGCCAAAGCCCGCTCGGCACCCTGAATCATGCTAAGCCCTTGATTTAAAACCTTCTCTGATTCCTAATTACCTGCTGAATAAGATCTTCACTTGTGATCAGCACTGGGTGGTGGTGAAATGTGGCAATGTTAGAGTTGAGATTCTAAGGTCACACATGTTCTCATTTATCTGCAACATACTGGGTAACATACTGGGTTTCCTCACTTGTACATGAGGGCAAACCTAATAACTCCTCACAAGGTGTGGAGAAGCTTAAACTAGGTAGTCAAATACTCAACACATAAAAACTGCAGAAATGTTGGTGGTAGAGGAAGGCATAGTGGGGGCAACCGAGCAGAGATGATAATTCTAGTTCTTGGGTTTTCCACATTCACATGAGATTGTGGGGAGCCACTCTGAGTGACCACACCTTCCAGTCCTGAAGCAGAAGGCTCTGACCAATCACTACATCTTGTGGTGACTTGGACATTGTCCTGCTTGGATAGCAAGGCCAGTCTTCTGGGAAGGCCTACCCCTGGGGTTGAGATACACTCTCCTGTTCTTTTGTAATCCTACCCCTTTGCCCTGTTTGGGTTAGAATATTCCATGGAAGCTCCCTTTGTGTGTCTTCTTCACTTGCTCTGCCTTTGAGCATGGCCTTCTTAGATGTCAGTCAATCAGCTGACAGCAGACATCAGGAGGCTAGATTCAATCCCCTGAAACCTGACCCCTTGCCTGTTTGAATGGCTTCTCCCCAATAAAAGGGCTCAACACGTTCTCTCTCTCTAACCTCTCTCTCTCTCTCTCTCTCTCTCTCTCTCTCTCTCTCTCTCTCTCTCTCCTTCTGCGGACCCTTAAGGTCAGAGAGATTTCACAGGACCCAAAGAAAAAGGTATCTCTGACTCTTATATAGTTATTTCATGCATCCCAGTTCACCTAGAGTGACCCTGAGTGTTTTAGTCCTGAGAAATGCAACATGAGCTGTTTCACTGATGCATTTGTGTGCATGTGTGTATATATTGCATACATATTTACTTATTCATATATCTGTGTGTATGAAAATAATTTTAATTGCATTATTATCTTTTTTTCCATTTTTTAGTTGCTATAAGAAAGTATTCAAGGCTGGGTATTCTATAGAGAAAAGAGGCTACTTTGGTACCCAATTTTGAAGAGTGGAAGTCCAAGATTGGGCATTCCCATCTATTAGCCTCTAGTGGGAGCTGTATGATAGCTGGCACCCCAGTGGCAGGAGTTTGGGTGAAGAAGGTCACACAGCGAGATGGAAGTCAGGGAGATCCAGGAATCAGGCTCACTCTTTTGATGACAACATATTCTTATGGAAACTACTTCTTCTGGGAGACCAGTAGGAATCCCTTCTGAGGGATCCCCACTAAGGACCTCATTGCCTCCGCTCACCCCATCTCTTAAATGTTCCACCTCCTCCCATCACCGCCACCCTACAGAGGAAGCTTCCAGCAGGTGAACCCTGGGGGACCCACAGAAAACACATTCAAATGGTAGCAGCTGCCCAGCTTGAAATGACACCACTTCTATCAATTTGATTTTGGACAAATTGCTTAACTTTGCCTCAATTTCTCTTCCACAAACTGGGGACCATTGGCACTAGCTCAACAGGGCTCTCTGAAGGATTAAATGGCATGAAACGTGAAATAACAGTTGGCTGGTAAGTGCCCAGCAAGTGTTAATTTTCCAAAAATAATGCCTTTTGAGAAATGTCTTCTGAAAGATAAGGTATCTTTACCACTGTAGTAGGAAAAATTATTATTCCTACTACTTCTAATTCATAAAAATATTTGTTTCCTGACTGTCCCGGTGGATTTGCTAAGTTCTAAGGAATTTGAGAGGCAACCCTGAGAGGAGGCACCAGCAGCTCTCCATGAATACACAATTTCCATAGTGCGTGAACCTTGTCATTTAAGGCCCAGAAGCTCTGAGTTATTGTTATTGAAGTTGAAAGTGTCGAAATCTACTCTGTCACAGTCACTTTCAATGAAAACTACAATTTATGAGAAGTTCCATAAAACCTGCTTAATTCAACATTTATGAGAGACACTGGAGATAAATGAAAGGTATAGAAATAGAAACCTTTCCAATCAGTCATTTTGTCAAGAATAAAGGACAAGAATGATGGTCATGCATTCAGATAAGATGTGCATATAAATAATCTACTAAAAATAAATGATTAAATATTTTTATGGATTTCATCAAAATAATCTTAGGCCCATAATAGGAAACTTAATTCATGGGCACCCAAGAAAGATCAGGGGTGCCCATCATTTAACACACCTGAGCAGAGTCCAGGTGAGGATCTGGAGAGCGACACATAGACATTCCAGTAGGAATAGAAGAGGGACAAAAAATCTGATTTCACAAGACTGGTGCAAATTGCCTTCTCCTGAAATGGCCATAGGAGTAGCAACAGTTAATTAAACCCCTGGGGGAAGTCTTACAGTGTGCTGTGTTGTTGGAAATGAGTTAATACTGAGGCACAAAATCTACACTGGCAAAGATGAGATTAATTCTGTTGTGAGTGGGTAGATCCCAGATAAACCCTGGTGCAGGACGGGCAGATGCAGGAAGCTGGGCCTTGGCTTGGCGGGATGACTGGCGCTCCATGGGCGTGGGAGTGTTCCCCCTATAGCACGGATCTGGTCTGCATAGGGAACTAACATAAGCACCAGAGATGGGCCTTTCTCTATACAGATGATTCTCAACATGTCATGGTCCTACTTGCCATTTTTTGATTATGATTGTGCAAAAGCAATATGTGTTCAGTCAAAAGTATACTTTGATTTTTTTGAATTTTCATCCCGTTCAGGCTAAGATGTGATACAATCTTCTCTGGTGATGCAGGGCAGCTGCCATTCTAAGCCCACCATGGGATGATGAAGCCCACAACTGCTACTCTACAGGTGCATGGTGCTGAGCTAGGATTCTCTGTAGGGTAGCAGCATTCAGTGCATGTTTCTCTGATGATATTTTCCACATGCCATGGGTTATCCATACATAATTCCATTCTGAGTGGTGGAGCACTTGCTGTATCCCTTTTCTGAGAAGCATTGGGGATGATACATTGCTCAAGGAGTATACTGATAAATCTCCCAAGTGAAATGACTTCCCTCCCTCAGGTCTTCATGGAGCGAGCCCAATGAGCATGTAGTGCTCAGTGTAAAGGGTCACCAGCCCTTCCCAGCCAGGTTGCCCTTAGACTGGAGGAGCGTGAGCACCTGGACATCTCTGAGCATGTGTCCTTGGACATCCATATGTTTAAATTCCTAGGTGACTGCAATGTGCAGCCAGGTGGAAAGCACTGCCCAGTCCTTTCTTGATGGAAGGCCTCTGCCTCATGCTGCCCATTATCGCCCATCTCCTTTCTCCCAACACACTGAGATGTGACCATGTCCAAATTTCCAAATACGAAATATGAAATATTTAGGTATTACTCACTGAATTACTCATGCTAAATTTTTGGATTTAAAAAAGCTTACTTTGGGTTTGTTTGCTATAATTTGAATTTAAATAATTTCTGTGACAGTGACCAAAGAACCATGAAATTTCATTCCATATCACTTTTATACTAAATGGGCAATGTTGCATATGTATTTATGGCTCATCTCCTGGCAGCATTCTCTGTACCTGCCCACCATTTGCAATAGATAATAGATTAATTCTAAGTACCAATACGAATACTGTTTTTGAAGTTTTTATTGATTAGTTTTAGTCAGCTTACATACTGCAAATGTCAATTGTCCTTACACTTCTTGCAAAAACCTCTGTGAATAAAAGGAACAATTTCCTGAACATACTGATTAATCTCCATTGACCAACAGACAAGTGGATTTGTGATGTCACATTAACAGGTGGAAGTGCTGATAATGTTTCATTTCTTCTCCACTTTTGCATTGATGAGAATGAGCTCTCTGAATAGTTTTGTCTCGGTACTTCCTGCATTAATAATCTTTATCATATTTTTCTAGCCATTTTTATTATTGTGCACACCATTTAAATTCCCAGGTTCCCTCGTCTCATTTCTTCATGAGTATCAATTCAGCGTCTCTGCTTTTTCAGGGAATTCACCACTCTGTTAGGCTTACTTCTTTTAGGCATTATATGAAAGATTTTTAAAAGACCACGTTCTAAAATTAATCTGAAATAAACCTTTTAAACAACCATATTTTGTGATTTAAAAAAAGATTCTGGCATTTATAACTAAAGTTGTAGTAGAAGTTGTTAGTTGGAACTAAGGCTTCTTATTTCTCTATTATTTTTTCATTCAACATTTATCTATGAGCATGCGCCTTATCTTTTTTTATTTTCCCACTAGTTGATTTCCCCAGTCCACATCTGTGGGCAGAGAAGTTCAACTGGAATTAATAGAAATGTCAAAATTATAAAATAATCCTCAGTAGCTCATTGCTTTCAGCAGCATATAATACTCCTGTAGCGTAAATAAGTCTGGTATCAGACCAGTGCATGCTTGGCAAACACATCTCTGCTTGCCTCTGCTGCGCCCATGATAGACATTGCTAATCAATCCTGGGACCCTTCATCAACCATGACCTTTGACTCTGTATGTGAGACAGGCATAATCAAATAGGATTCCTTTTAAGGCCAAGTGGGCAAACCTTTATAAATTTAGGAAAATTATTTGTAATTAGCAGAAAGATCAAAAGTGTAGATGAATTTAAATAATTTTAAGAGGCTTAGAATTCTTTGAAATCCTATAAGAATAATATTCTGAGAGCATCTTTTTATGGTCCAGAATTGCAGACTGGGACCTATACCTAGCACCAAAAAAAAAAAAAAAAAGAAAAGAAAATTTTCATTCTGAAGCGACCAGCCTAAAACAGAGATGGGTTTCCCTTCCAGGGCTTTATGAAGTAGCAGCCAAATAGGCTTGAGTTCCTCCCTTCTCCCCCCAACCCACCCCTGCCAGCGGTCAGGCCAGCCCACACCTTCCATAGTCCAAATGAGCATTTGACAGGGGGCTTTTAAACCTCAGCCTGCGAGAGGGTTCTGTGGGCTTTCTCTCCCTCCCTGTGAGGGAATGCAGGAGCAATGCCTTTGCCATTCAAGGAAGCCAGGCACAGAATCTGGGAGGCTATAGGAAGAGAAAGACAGCAGATGGCCTCCTCGGCCTCCTGCTTCGGCCAAGGAATGGCTGAACTGCCTGGAGCCTCTCTAGACAGGACAGAGAGCATCAAAGAAAAATGACAAGGCAAGAAGCAGGATGTGTCTAGCATGTGCAAGGCCCTGCATTTAATCCCCACTATTGGGGGAAAAATAATGGAAAAAGGAAAGAAAAAAGGAAAAGAAAAGGGATCCAGTGTATGAGGGATGAGATGAGTCACTGGTGGCATAAAGGAGAGGAATTTGATCTTCTGCACCAGGGAACCACCCTGAGGGCAAGAGCTGGAGGACCCTGGCCGTCTAGTAAATATCCTCCAGGGGAGGGCCAACGAGGGGGCAAGGCCCTGGCTCCACTGGGGGTCTCTATGCAAGAGGTCAACTTCAAACTAGAAAGGGAAAGTGATAAACCACGTGGTTTAGGCTTGATGGAAAAAAAAAAAAAACGGTGATAAATGGAAAAAGAGAGAAACGGTTGCAGGCAGCCAGGGGCAGGCCTGGCATTGCCCTCCGGCTACCATGGGGGTTCCTGCAGGCCGGTGTCTTCCTTAACTGGGCCAGGTATTCTCTTGCTGCTCATAAACAATTTCATAGACACCAGCATCACATAAGGCCACTCCACAACCTTGTAAGACCATTTTCGAGATTTTGTCAGAACAGACAAAAATAAGATTACCATGCAAACCATGAAGTCCCAAATCCCCTCTTCCCTGGTTAACATGAGTGACAGGGGTAGCCTGGCTCAGGTCTGCACGCCCTCCAGAAAGGTCGGGTAAAATGCCTGTGTGGTGTCAGTGTTGAACACTTCACCCCCCCCCCTCAGGCCGCAGTGTCAGGAGGTGGGCCCTAAAGGGAGGCCTTTAGGTCGAGGGCCTCACCGGTGGGAAGGGATTAATGCTGATCAGAAAAGGCCTTGAGGCTGCAGATTTGACCTCTGACTCAGGCTCTTACTCTTAAGCTTTCTGTCTTGCTCTTGCTCCTCCTCCTCCTTCATGGGATGTGCAGCAAGCCCTTTCCAAAACCTTGACCTTCCCTCCAACCTTCTAACACAATTCTAGCGCCCTCCTGATGAAGCATCGCACAGCTCCCCCTGGTGGGCATTCTTCCTCATTGCTACGCCATGGAGCAGTCACAAGTTGTCAATCACAGATGTGGTCCTGGTGGTCTTTGCGCAAGGTCTTTGGCAGGGAGAATGATGGGTTCTGCCAGTTTTTCTGGAGGGACTGGAGGTATTTGACACACAGAGTTGAAGGCAGTATGGAAACAACTAGTCCTTTTCCTGCTGATACCCTGTCCTTTCACTGTCTGAGGAACTGGTTCCATTTTTTACACTCTGTTTGCTGAAATGCAAGATGTGAGAGGAACCTCCAGATCAGCTCCTACTGGGAAATTTCACATTGGTCATGGCCAGATTAATTGCCTGTGATGGATGGGCTGTTGCTCATTAATATAGTTGAACTACTACAAAATATTTTCTAAAAAATGGAATTTCGTCTTGGAAATAGTTAAAAGCCTGAATAAGTCTAACGGAGGGAGGGGTGATAGTTTTTATTTCTTCCAATCTGAATGTGCCTTACCCCCCATTTCCATAAAATGCATGTAATAGATGTTATTTGGTTTGTTTGGTGTGTGCAAATGTGCTAAGGCATACTTAAAAATTAACTGTGGGCTGAAGACCCAAGCTGACTGGAAACTGTGCCAGTTCTTCATGTTACTCCATATCTGCATGCATATAGCTTTAAATTTCCCAGTCCTGCACATTGCATTGGTCTCCTTTCCTCACCTGTAAATAAATAGATGGATGAATAAAATTTAATGTAAGCTTGGCATGAATGTTTTCCCTATTTCCTTTTTTAAAAGACTGTTGCAATGCTATCGGATGTTCAGTCTAGTACTTACTGTCACTCCTGCTCTCACTTCCATGCCTGAGGCCTCAATCTAAATAAATAAATAAAGGTTCATCAACATCTAAAAAAATAAATTTAAAAAATTGTAGGCTAATCAAAAGACTACTTTATTGTACATATTTGGTAAATATCTACTACAATATCTCTTATGTAGAAAAATATTTATCATGATAAACACTGTTTATGAGAATATAACAAAGTTAAATACATGTGAGATGTAATGGAAATTCTATTATATCCCAAACAATAAAGCATGCATGCAAGCTATCATTCAACTATTTGGAGTGACTTTAGCTAATGTATAATACAGCAGAAAACATGAGAGTTAACTATTGGGAAAGAGAGGAAAAATATTAATTATTTGCAAGTGATATGATGACCTCAAAATTCCAAGAAAGTCAATGAACAAAGGATTAAAATTAATAGAAGAATTCATCAAAGTACATAGATTCAAGCTCAATATACTCATAAATACTCTTACTTCATACCAACAATAGCCAGCTAAAAATAATAGAAAAATTATCTCACCTAAAATAACAATATTAAAACACTTCTAGCGGCTGGGGTTTTGGCTCAGCAGTAGAGTTCTCACCTAGCATGTGTGAGGCACTGTGTCCGATCCTTAGCACCACATAAAAAATAAATAAATGTATTGTGTCCAACTACAACTAAAAAAGATTAAAAACCCCAAACACTTCTAATGAGAAATGCACACACACACACAAAAAAAAAAAACCAGTTACTAAACCAGGAATAGTACTGGAAAACTATTATTTATCTGTAATAACAACATAGACTAACTGCCAAAAAATGATGGATACTTGTTCCAAAAATATTGCTTTAAAATGCAAATTTCAAATTTTTTTTTAAGAGAGAGTGAGAGGGGAGAGAGAGAGAGAGAGAGAGAGAGAGAGAGAGAGAGAGAGAGAGAGAGAGAGAAAATTTTTAATATTTATTTTTTAGTTCTCGGCGGACACAACATCTTTGTTGGTATGTGGTGCTGAGGATCGAACCGGGCCGCACGCATGCCAGGCGAGCGCGCTACCGCTTGAGCCACATCCCCAGCCCAAATTTCAAAATTAAATCATATTTTCCCTTTGATTTAGGTGAAATGTGTGATGATGTTTCTGTATTAAAATATTCTTTTCCAGCATATTTGCTATTAAAATATTTCTCTCAATTAAAAAAAACCCTGACAATAAAAATTGCAATGTTCCTTGTTAGCCTTGGACCATCCCAAGGTTTATTTACAAGGAGTGATTACATCACAATCTATGTATGTTAGGTATGCAAACAAATGACCTGTTTGTGTCTATATATGTATGTGTGCATATCACAATCCTGTATGTATTTCAACCAAAGAGAGAAAACTCGTATCAATATTAACTCATTATATCAGATGTGTCACCAATGTTTACTTAATTTAAATAGGAGCTAGGCATTCAATACATAGTGAATATTTGATCAGTACAACATTTGGTCAAAAATGATGACCTTGACATTGAAGGCCAAGCAGGAAAGATATTGTACCACCTTTAGAGCATTCCTAACTGGCCAGTTTCTTTTGGATCTTTCTAAGGATGCATTTGAATAGAGGTAATTTATAGCTGTTAGACCAGGACGAAAGAAAAGACCACTGACTCCAATTAAAATGAAATTAAAGCAAGCTTATTATTTCGACCGGCGGGCTGCCTTTCCCTCCCCAAATGGCAGGAACAAGACAGCACCCCCCCTTTCCTACAGCCCAGCTTTATAGCCCAGAAAGTTACACAAAAGGGGGGTTACAGATAACAGAACTCTGACAAGCATCAAACTAATGGTAGTTTACATTTTTTTTTTTGCTGGCCCCAACATCAGAATTTATGAGGACCATTAGAGCCTCAGAGAGGGTCGTTGTCTGGCCAGGGAAGGCCAATACTTATGAGGTGTCACTAAAGTTTCAGAGAGGGCTGCTATCTGGTCAGAGAGCCAGGCATGGGTGAGTTCAAGGCATGGGCAGGCATTCCAAGCAGGTTCAGAATTTGCAGTAATTTATAGTAAAGCCGAAGTTAGCTTTTCATGGCTTTGTGGCAAGATGGCTCCCAATTTTAATAAAAGATCAGGTTGGGTCTATCATAGCCTCTGAATAAGTCACAGTTGACAGTCATGGTCTATCTGAATGTTACTATGGAGGCTTTTATTCACTACTTTTTTTAATCCAATTTAAATGTAAGTACTACCTTCCATATTTTGATGGATTGATGAAGTTGTGAGTAATACAGCCCAATGTAAAACTGAAAAATGCAGTTTATTTGCATGTGGTATTGAAATGTAGTAAGACTTTTTGTTGTATTTTTATTGCTTCTTTGTTGATTTGCTTAAGTGTGAACTTTTGTCCCTTCAGAATCATACAGTACAAATGACAGAAATAAAAATCTTCTTGTACAACATTTTGATTTTTTAGAACACAATTTAAAGGTTAAAAAAAAAGAAACAGGATATCAGACAGGTGGATCTCTCTCTCTCTCTCTCTCTCTCACACACACACACACACACACACACACATACACACACACACACACACACTATGTATCTGGATAGCTGTTCCCATTGCAAAACTTGTTTCCATATTTCTAGTCTATTGCAATGGTAAATAATTTCTAATTTTTTAAACCAAAATAAATCTTGGACAATTAAGATCATCATTTAATATCCTGATGTTGAGGGCCACAGCCTAGTCAGAATGACACCTGGCATTTTGCCAGAGGGAATGGTTGAAAGGTGCCACCAGCAAGCCATTGAGATGATGATGGTTAGTTAAGCTGTGTATTCAGTTGTATATTAGACCTTTGCTGTCCGGCAATAGGGCAGCTCTTGCTGCCTGGGGCACTCACTACTTTGGAGTTCAGTTGTCGTGGAGTTCCCAGAGAGTTGGGGCGGAGCCCTGTGGAGTGCTGGAAGAGTAAGCAGGGGGTGTGCCTGGAGTGCTGGTGGAGTTTGGGCAATAAAGCTTTCTGTTTGATATACAAGTGCTTTGTGGCAGCTTGGTGATTTGTGCCCAGCCAGACTGTGGCATCCTGACTTCACATTTTTTGGGAAAAAGTTCACTCATAAATGCTTTTTTTGCTAGAGTATGATAGACTTGAAAAAGAAAGAAAACTAAATGAAAAACAGTCTAACATTTTCCATCATTCTTTTTTTGCCACTATTAATAGCATCAGTAACTAAGCATATGTGATTCCTAAAATCATTTTGCATATTTTATTCTAATTTTCAATTAAGGTGGAAATATTCCATTTAAGACAAACTGAAAATATTTAAAAGACACAGCCTTTTAAATAATTGGGTTTATTAAAAATCTAATTATTTAAAGTCTCCTAATGAGTTATATAATTCTATAAACAACTTGATTATGAAATTATTTAAAATTAAATCTCAAATGGATGAACAACATCAGAAATGCACAGGTAGTATTTAAGTTTAATATTCATTTTTATTTGTTATAAATTGATTATGAGATATGGCCTATTCATTTAAATTGAGGCATCACTTAGGAATTGAACGGTATAAATATTTAACATTTTAAATTTTCTGAAAAATAAGAAAAAAGTTGTACAGAATATTTGAGAACTTACTACTAACAAAATATTTAGTATTCTTTTATTGTCTGATTTAAATTCCATATGTATTTAGAAGCACATACTGTGGTTTACTTTAATCTTGTACTATTAAATAAGGCCTTCCAATTTTCTTATATATCTGCAACGTTAATTGAAGAAAAGAAACTTTAAAATGTTTGTTTTTTACCTTCCAAAGTAAAGCTAATTTAACTCTGAATAATGGAGAATACATATAATATTTCTATCAAACTTCAATAAGCTTTTGATGGAAATTTAATTATATTAAATCTTTTTTAACTAAAAAATTATTTTAGTTGCCTTGATTTAAACTAATTTACTCTAAATTTGGATACATGCTTTCTGAATTTAATCTCCAATGATTTAAAGCAAGAAAAAAAATGGTTTTTAAAAAGTCTTAAGTGTGATAGCAAACAAAGCAGATTTTAGAAATAGCTAACATTATGTACTAAATGTCATAGACAAAGTCACATATTAGATGACATAAGACTTACCATCAAACTTGTATAACTTGAAACATCCAAGAATTTAGATCATAGAAGAAGATAAATTTATACATGTAAGTCATAAGTTAGGACAAAAGCAAAGAATGAATAACAGTATTATCCTTCAGTGGGCTCTTTTATTTTAGTGGGTTTTTTAAAGAAATCAATGAGGTGCCTTCAGGATAAAGGGAATTATACTGAAGTGGACTATTTTATTAATATTTTAGAATGGAGTAAAAATTTTTTTAAAAATAGTCACTTATCTGAAAATGAGTACAGGAGTTCCACCTTGACAAGCAGAATGTCTTAAAATAAACACTGGGGGATGTAGTAAAACTTATTAGAAAATGCATGGAAAAAAATTTCCCGTTTCACTTGACAGCTCACTCTAACACATTATCAGCTTCCTCCTGGGTGTTGGAATTAATTCTGCCACAAATATATTTAGTATGTTTCAGGTCCCCTCCCCAGTAGATTCCATGCTTCATTCTTCAAGATATTGCTGTTTTTCTGCATCTCATGCTGTGTAGAGAACTGACAGGATATTGAAGGAAAACTGATTACTTTGGATAGTAGACATAATCTGTTCAATTGTTTTTGGTACAGTTGCTTCTTTTCCCCAAGGAATTTTTCAGAGAGGTTCTTGCCTTTTTTAACCTTGCTCTAGGAAGCAAATTTGTATGAAATTTTATGTATTCTGTTTCCAGTGTGAAATGCAGTAGGACTAATATTGCTGTTCTCACTCATGTTCCAAAGAGTACTTATTTCATACAAATAAGAATTATATTTCTAAAATGTTCTTTAATGATCAGTATTGGAAAAAAAATTAAAATGTGTGAATTACATGATTTTTACATAGACTTTCTTGTTTACAATCTTGGTCAATAATGTTCCAGGGTTCTATTTTCCCTTCGGTGGTTATGTAAGTTTTTCCTTGATAGGATTCCTTATGCTTAATGAAGACAAAATGGAATCTTATGTATACAAAATAACAAAGTAGGCTTTTGGATGTTTTATCTTAAACTATAATTTGTAGGGCCTAAAGAGACTTATTTATTTCAGTTGGTGATCGTGCCCTTTTTTCTTAATATTCCCTTTCTTTTTTAATAAAGAGAAAGATATCTGTTTTTTTTTTTTTAGAATGCCTTTCTTTCCATTTCAAAATCTTTGGAGAAATAATAATTTTATGGAGTATTTAGAGAATGACTGTTATATATTCAATTACTTGTTGCTTTTACTAGACCACATTGAAACAGCTGTATCATTTCTCTCTGCTGGATGATTGAATAATAGATTGCTGCTTTCCTAGCAAGATGGAATACAAGTTCCGCTTATTTAATTAAGATGATCTTTCGGGGCTGCCGTTATGGCTCAGTGTTGGAGCACTTACATAGCATGTGTGAGGCACTGGGTTTGATTCTCAGCACAACATATAAATAAATTAATAAAATAAAGGTCCATCAATATATAAAAAAGTATTTTTTAAAAAAAGATTGTCTTTTAAAAGTTTAACAGGCTGTGTACAGAACATTTTCTTGTTGCCAGTGTGCCTCCCGTGTTGCACATTACTAACCAAATGCATTTTCAGCAGTGTTCTCTTCTGAGCACAGTATTTTATCACAAGACATATGGAACACATTAAAAAGGAGATTTGGAAATTATCCTTATCACTACAGAAAACAAGCTTTAAAATTAAATTGCATCCCACAACACAGGTTGCCAAATTCCTTTTTTTATACACAATGCTAAATTTTTCATTGCTTTATGAATTAGTAAACTTTTATTTATCATAAAAATAAATAGGACAATGCAAGTTATAATTTCAAGTAACTTTCTCTGATATTTTCTTTGTATGATTAATGTCTAATTTATATATTTTAAATTTATTTTGATAAAAATCTATTGAACACAATCAAGTTGACTCCATGTTAAAATTTCAGAAAATACTATAATTCTAGCCTACAATGGGTTATTCTGTTTCATTTTAAAATTTAGTTAGTTAATATTTTATTTTCAACTTAAAATTACTTTAATTAGATCTTGATAATCAAGGTCTAAGTCCTATTACTTAACTGTTTCTCTCTTTTGTAATCATTTTTCTTTCTGGTGCCTATATTTCTGATTTTAAAATAAATATATTAAATAGAATATCTTAAATGCACCTTCATACTATAAACCTTGATTTATAACTGAGATTATAAACTGTACTAAGCTCATAATTAACGTTTTTTCTCTTTGCTCTCTCAAAGATTATTTCAAAGTTTTTGAAGATTTATACAAGACTATTTCGTTTCAAGTCTCTGCAGAATCCAAAATTACTAAATGCTGATTGACTTAAAAACTAATTTTGTATATATAAAATCACACACTAATATTAGTTGTTGAGAGACCCTTTTATTAATTTATATATATTCAGTGCTGAGAATTGAATCCAGTGCTTCACATATACCAGGCAAATGCTTTACCATTGAGCAACATTCCCAGCCCTAAAAGTTGATTTTGAAGCTGTTCTGTCACTCGTCCCTTCATAGAGCAGATATGCATAATAACTTCTGGCCATCTTCATAGAGGAATTTTTTTGCAGAGAAATCAACTTTAGTTGTGTATTCTCCAGAATGGGACCCAGAACTTTGGCCCTGATTTATACACACACACACACACACACACACACACGAACATCCCCTCACAATTTACATATCATCCTTTTACTTAAACTATAACAACACTTTTTCAGTACCCACTCCAGTGCCATGCAGTGTTCTGGGGGTAGGTAAATAAGCATTGAAAGGTCAGCCATGTTTTACTCTCTTTGAGATTTCTTGGAAGTATACGTGGATGAGGGTGGGAGTGGAACTAGACACTCAACAAGTAATTGAGCAACTGAGCAGGGAAAATGCAACAATGAAGGGGGGGGGGAACCACTTAAGAGACAAGGTAATTGTCAGAGTACTTTGCATATGGTAGTCTGTGTAGTAAACTCTGAAAATATGGTCTTGACCATACTTATCGAAAACTGGAAATGTCACTGCTCCTGAAACACAGATGGTACAGTTATCAAGAAAAGACCATGTCAAAAACATCTTGGCTTTCTTTTGCTGATGAGTTGCAGAAGTTCCTCCCCAATCTGACTAACCATTAGAAATTATAGTGGGTCAGAACCACAGGTAGGGATGATAGAACCATGGACTATGTACTTTTAAAATTTTCAGAAAATGACTTGATAGGCAATCATATTTGGACATCCCATCAGTGTTGAATGATGTTTGACTTTATAACATGACACTACCTGTCATCCTAATCTGCTGTGTACAGTAATCCTACATGTCCTCTGCACCAAAACACACACTAGTGACGCCAACAGGTACTACCCACATATCTCCACCAGGCAGTAGAATGAATGCTCTTTTGACTGTCTTCTCAGCAAAAATATTCTTCTAATTTTTCTTTTCTTCCCCTGTTGTTTGCTCTTCCTTCTACTACCTCACTATTACCCTGGTTGAATCTCAGTGTCTGTCCCAAGTCCAGATAACTTTAATCCTCTTGTCATGTCGTAAATAGTGGCACAGGAGTTCAAATTCCTTTATGCTCCTGTAGCATTATTGGTATGTTTTATTTGCAATATTTTGCTTCTATTATTTTAATTCTAGCCTTTGTTTAAAATAAGATTTAGTAACTTTAATTAAACAGTCAAGTTAATGAAATTAGAGAACCTAGAAGTGGATCACAGATATTTTCGCTGGGTATTCAGTGAGAATACCAAACTCAAAGATTGAAAATAATTGAAAAAAGTTCTAGAACAACATGATTATTTATTATACTCACTTAAACTTATGTTAGACCTCAGTCATAACTACATTTAATTTTTTTCTAAATTGTTTTCACCCATCAGTTTTATTAATGGCCCTGAGTAAACAACAATAGCACTACTACTAAATGTTTAAAAAGGAAAATGGTGAATATAAATATGATGTATTTGTTGATTTGTTTTAATTCACTTTTTCATATAATCTTTTTTATTAATTGAACAGAGTGTCTCCTTGATATTTTATTCAAATCTAAGAAGTTTCATGGGATCCCTAAAGTCACTTATTCACCCTACATTAAATTGCAGAATATTGTTCTCTAGTATAAAAGTAGCTACTTTCTATTATTTATCTTCAAGGTAACAGGCCTATAATTTACACAGTCCTATCACTAGAATTTTGCTGCAATAGTTCATCATAAAGTTGTTGCAGTGCCTTCAGAAAACCAACCTCTCAAAAAGTTCAATGTTAGAGCTAGGTTTTTATCACAACCCAGTTAAGCTAATTGCCTATATTGATTTATTGATTATTAAAGCTATTGATACTGTTTTTAAGGTAAGTAAGCAAATACTCTGGAAATTTCCTTAATTAGTTTGACCTAGTGATATATTTTTGCATAATTTGTCATTCATCCTATGACATCAAATACTTGTCTTTTCTGTGTCATGTTTTCTCTAATTTCCTTGAGATATTGCAGTATTATAGGAAAATATTATTTCTTTCTCATAAGTTTTCATTAGTACTATTTGCATATTTAAGATGAAGTATTAATCATTTGATATAATTAGTATGTAAGAAAGCTCAAGAACCATTTTTAGATGCTCTTTACATCTTTTAATTAGAATGTGAGGTTACATATATTCTTAATTTTTTTCTCTGATGGCATTTATGTGGTTGAATTTTCTCCTAAGAGCAGTGTATACCTGAATTTTACTGTAGTAATTTAAAAAATATTTTTTAGTTGTAGATGAACACAATGCCTTTATTTTGTTTTATTTTTATGTGGTGCCAGGGATCAAACCCAATGCCTCATGCATGCTAGGCAAGCACTCTACCATTGAGCCACAACCCCAGCCCACTGTAATAAATAATTTTTTAAAATGCCACAGCTTTTAGGAAAGTGGAAAGTTTTATTGGTGTTAACTGAAACTATTTAGAATTAACGTATATCTAATTTAATGTGTTAATGTGTATGTATTTGTTAGTGTTCTGAGAGAGATGTGTTCTAAAGTCACACTTTCCAAGCATTGGCTTTGATTTTAATGTGAATTATTAGAATCCTACTTCAGTTTTATTATGCTAGCTTTGATAGAAATTTTATTTCATGTCTTCTTGGAAGTTTCTAGAATAAATTCATAAGTCTCTGCTTTCATGAAGAACATGTAAAGAGAAGGAGTCCCTGAATGGTTTTCTTAGAGAAATGGGAATAGTGTGACATCTTGCAGCAGGAGGGGTCATTTTAATTTATTTTAGGAAGCTATTGTTACCTCTACAGAAGCAACATTACTACCCAATCACTAGAGAATCTTTCTTTTGTTTTCCTTCTGCAAATATGTCAATCAATCTCCCTTTGAATTTTCTATCACTTTCAGGTATTTGTATCAATAGATTATTTTTTATCTAGGGAAATCATCTTCTGCCTTGTGAACTGCATTATTCTCCATTGCCTTTTATTTTTGAAGTACTTATTTACATGATTTCTTTCTCAAAAAATTTTAGTTACTATAATTTTCATTAAAGTGAGAAGTAAATAAGGTACACGTGGGCCATCTCTGGGCATAAGGCAATGTAATTTTCATGGTCAGGGACTATTTATTTAGTCATGTTTACCACTAAATATTTTCTTGAGGATTATGTATATTCCTTTTTTTCATTTTTAATTTTTCTTTCCTTTTTCTTCTTTTTCTGAGGAGTGGAATTGGAAGTGGAGAGTTAATTCAGATTGGTGTATTCCCAAAGTAAATCACTGAAGCTCAAGGAAAAAAAGATATTTTATTTGCTTTTATAGATAAATTTTTAATTAGATTTTAAAGAATTATTTTTATGGATAGATATTGAGTGTGTGTCTGTGTGTGTGTGTGTGTGTGTGTGTGTGTGTGTGTGTATGTTTGTGTGTGTGTATTGTGGTTTGAACCTGGGGCACTTGACCACTGAGCCACATCCCAGCCCTATTTTGTATTTTATTTAGAAACAGTTTCTCACTTAATTGCTTTGTGCCCCACTGTTGCTGAGGCTGGTTTTGAACTCCCTATCTTCCTGCCTCAGCTTCCCAAAAAAGGATTACAGGCTAGTGCCACTGCTCCTGACTCGATTATAATATTGTTTTTAATTTCAGTTTAACTGGTGAAATCTTAGTAAAATATATACTTATACATTGACTGAAATAAGTCTACTTATACACTGACTACCTCTCTAAACTAAAAATAGGTTAATATATATTAAATTGTCCATCAATCCCAACATTCATCTATTTTTCCTGTCTCCACCCAAAGGTCAGGAAATGCACACTACTGAAGTTGGAGAAACTGGGAGAGGACCACAAAAATGGTATCCTCCAGAACACAAACCTGGGACTTTATAAGGTATAGGAACTGTCCATGTCATTTGGAGGGTTCCATATGTTGGGTTAGACCTGGAGGCTGAATTTTAACAGGGAAAGAAAAGTAAGAATTCAGAACTCTAAGGAAATAAAATATAATTCCAGTGGAACATTTAGTCAAAAAACACATTAAAAATAATATTCCTCAGATGTTTCTAATGAACTGAATGATCTCTTCATCATATTTATAATCTCTTGTACACACATCCTGATATAATGGTTCAGGAACCATTTGTTCAATAATCTCATTTTATAATTACAAGTATTGAAAATATTTGTCCAACACCTATAGGATACAGGATGCATACTTCAAGTAAGTGGTGTCTTTTTTTTTTTTTTTAGTTTCTTTGGTTAGCTGGACTTATTTTTTTGTAACCAGCATTTGTTGAAAGATCTCTTCATATGGAGACAGATATTAGCTTAGAATACCATATAATTTTCTGAAGATTGTTCGCTGGTAATGAATTAGTCACTTTCATGTAAGCTGGACTCAAGCGAGTGATTTGGAGTAATAGTACCTTTGTCTCATCGATCTCATCAACCATTTAGTCCTAATTCCAAGAGCAGTTTTAAGTCTATTTCTAGATGTGTATTCTATTTTTATATTATGTCAATCAAATATGCTCTCAAAGGAAAGCTGAGTGAATGGTTCAATTATGGTCGTTGATGTCTTTCCCCTCTATTTCAGGACCAGTGCTTCTAAATTACTGTGGGCAAAACTTGAATATTCCCTGGGGGGGAGAATAATGGAAGAGGAAGAAAAAGAGTTTTGATAATCTAGATTTAGAGTTCAGTATTTTAGTTTTAATCCTTATTCCCTTGACTCCATATATGGAATCATTGTATTATTTATTTGTGACTTACCTACAATTTTAGGACAATGTATTTTTTTTGTGCATCAAAAAAAATTGTTTCTGATAAAAATGTAATTTTGTTGTTAAAAATCTCACACACTTTTGCAGAATATACATCATGTAATTATAAAAATCAATACATTAAATAACAATAATCAACATGAAATTTTTGTGCAAGAGATGGCAACCTTTTAAGCATGAGTTAAATATGAGATGTTTTCTCTTTTTGCTGTTTTAAGCTTTCTACTAAGCATAAAATGTTTCCTTTGGTAATAATTTTTTATGAAAGAACTAGAAAATAAATCCTGAATTAAAATATTTAATTGTCATAGCTATTTACAATTTTCACTCTGTATGTTTCATCTACAGATAGGAAATATACTAAGGAAATAGATATCAGTGATACTTCTCACAAAATCCTCCTCTGTAAAAGCCAGGAAGTAAAACCGTACAAGAGTGTGTGACCTACATACCATTTTTCTTAATGATCAGACATGACACAACCATTAGCACTGTTTTATGTTTTTGACTGTGAGCACGTCCGAATCAGTTGATGTGATTCTCCTGAACCTGATGACGGCTGCTGTAACCTGAGCTGCGGGTTGCTATTTCTTCCCAGGAATTTGGGTTTTTTTAATCTGTATTTTCTCCCAAATTTAACAGTTTCATACTTTTTCATAACAGTATTCTCATACATTCACATTCCAGTGTTTTCCCTTTAAACTTCTCAAAATTATTGTATTTCCATTTTTGCAATAAGCATTTTTTTCTAAAAGTATTTTACAGACATAAATGTTCACAAAATATTAAATAGGGACATATTAACTATCTTTTAAATTATGCATCCTATATTATTTCATCACCTGGTACTCTTTACCCTCCTCTCCCCACTAAACAATATCATTTATTTAGAAATGTGGTGATTATGTGATCTAAAATCATTGATTTTTCAATATAAGCCTAAAAGCTTGAATGTGAAATGTGAACAAACTAGAGAAAATTAGTGTGAAATTCTCTTGGATTTATTCAACACAACTTCCAAAATGTGTAGCATGGCTGTACTTCAAATCAAATTGTTCTCATGGAAATATTAAATTCAATTCCTCTAGGTTGTCTAGGACCTTTCCTTAAAATACCATTAAATGCAAAATTAGTTTTATTTCTTATCTTCTAAACACCTTACCATAAGAAAAGGCAAAGGGCTGGGGATGGCTCAAGCGGTAGCACACTCGCCTGGCATGTGTGTGGCCCAGGTTCAATCCTCAGCACCACATACAAACAAAGATGTTGTGTCTGCCGAGAATTAAAAAATAAATATTGAAAACAAATTCTCTCTCTCTCTCTCTCTCTCTCTCTCTCTCTCTCTCTGTAAAAAAAGCAAAGTTTAGTTTACTATTTTAAGAGAGTCAGTTTTCAAATAAAAAATTACTTCTATGCCACCAAAAAAAAAAAAAAAAAACAGATCTTTATTTTTTCTCACTCTATTTTGAGCTATAAAATGAAGCAAAGTTAAGGGGAAAAATACAGGAAGTATACTGTTCCCTCTAATTGATACTAAATGCCCAAGATAAATATTCCCAAGGTGTGGTTTATAAAGAAAATATAATTTAATTCATAAAGTTTTAAATAGGTTTATAAAGCACAGCATGAGATATGGTTTTAAAAACAGATTGTATTAGATTGTTCTCAGATTCCTAGATGGAATGAGCATGCACCTGACTTAATATAAAAATCCTACTTACTAATTAACACTTTCATAGTTTTTTCATTTTCAGTTTTCAGGAGAAAAACTTTTTGTTTTTGGATGCCAGCTACAATTTGTGATAGCATCATAGCATGATGATTACATGGATTAGAGTCATAGTATATTGGGGTCTAATCTTCACCCTTCTGCTTAACAAGTTACTTAAGATCTCTGTGTCTCAGTGATGAGTATAAAATAGAGAAAATGTTAGTATCATCCTCATAAAGTTTTTATTAAAAAAATATATTTAAGGCACTTAAAATGTATTATAGAGTCAGTAGCATAAACTCCCTAAAAGAAATGTTATATAATTAACACTTACAAAATATTTTTAAAAGCTTTTGGTGATGAAAGTTATTCATTATGTATTATTATAATTTTAAAAAATAAAATATTATATCAGAATGAGAAAAGAAGGAGGAAAGGAAGGGATGGAGGTAAGAAATAAGAGAAATAAAATTGGAAAGAGAAAAATTCAGAAAAGATATTTGTGTCAGGAAAAGTTCTTATAAAATGTAGTTATAGGCATGTGATTTTGTGTCAAAAAATTTCTTTTAAAATTAATTTTATATATTATACAAGGATAGAAAACTCTAATAATAAATTACCTACCAGTAGTGCCCCCAATCTTTATTCTTTAGTATTGTAAAATCTGTGCTCCATTCTTATGTCTTAATACCTATGACCTCAAGGATCCATCAGAATATTTTCCATGAATTACCATATAGATAGTTCTGAGTTTATTTTTTGTGGTAAATCTAAAATCATGGACTCATGAGATTTTGAGATCTTTGAATAATGGTGTTATGTATTATAAGAAGGAAGTGTGATTAATTTTGCCAAAACAAATAACAGAAATTTTGAAACTCAGTGTGAATTGCACTTAGAGAATCATAATTTAACTGAAAACAAAAGCAATAGAATTGAACTTGTGTATGATTGTTGTGAAAGCTGTTTATATCTAATCATTTTTGTGGGCTAAGACATTTTTAATTAGAAAACATTGATCTGTCAGTAAGATTACTATTTGTTTTTTTTATCATTATATCAAAGGACATGGAATTATATTTTCTTTTATATAATAACATGCATATAAATAAAATAAAATGATATGATAGTAATAAAGTTAAATTCTTAGCATCATCTTCAAAGGAAATCAAATCAGAATTTATAAGAAGTAAACTTTACCCAAATTTGATAATCTTTTAATATTTGGTGATGATTTTTGAATAGTCAAATCAATGATTATGAAAAATATAAGTTCTTAAAAATTATGAGAAAGTGGTTTAAATGTAAATCTACCTTTATACAACTATAAGATTTTCCCTAAAGCAATGAACAATTTATAACTCCAAAATGGCATATCTTTGAAAGATAAATCTATTTTGTGTCATTTAGTGGGCTAATAGCTTTCACTTATTAAATATTCCCTTATGAGAAATTACTGCTTTTACCATCCCATCTCCTATTTTAAAAACCCTACTTCACAGTTATTAGGAGATATCAAAGTGAAAAATAAGCTCAGTGAATGGCTGTTCAATTAGGGTGTAAAACCTTTTTAAGTACCATTTCAAAAAGTCAGACTATGTACTTGATAGAACTTAGAGGAGGTCCTGTGCCAAAGAATTACTCATAATGATTTAATTCATTCATTTTATAGATTATAGTTTCCGCTCTTCTATTGATGCACTGTGCATTTATGTGTTTAACTCCCATTAACACTAATGGTACCTTTACACATAAAGCAGAAATATCTTTAAACGAAATAGTGTCCTTTTTAATCTGTTAACTATCTACTCCCCTTACTCTCCAGACCTATGTACAATTTTGGATTGAAATAAAAAATTTGAAAATTGTACAATAAGGATGTTTGAATTATTGATAGATTTACTTTAGAGGGATATCTTTGGCACTTAAAATCTTCTAAGTGTGATTGACTTACAAACTCAGAAATGTATTTCTTTTCTGAATGTCATTATTTAGAATCAATTTTAAGATCCAACATGGAGGCAGGCGCAGAGAGATCAAGTCTCTGACCTCTTCAGCTGTGCGGGCATAGGGAGGCGTAAACAGTCTAAATGCTGTTTGCTCAGGATCACTAGGCAATGCTGAGCTGACGTGGATCTGGGGTGAACAGTCTGGGCCTCTCAGAACACACACTGAGTCCGGATCGGCTGAATTCAAGCTCCTGTTCGCCTGCTTCCCGCAGACAAACAGCTGTGACTCAGCACTAATCCATCCGGCTGAAACAACTGGTCAGCCCTTCTGATCCTACGGAGGTAAATGCCAACCGAGCCTTCATAGGTAGTGGCCACAGGTTTGAAACGGGGCTTGATAGACAGTCAGGACCCACCCGTTGCATTGGTCACCCAGCAAAGGGAAACGAACTGTCACCATTTGCAAGAGATACCACCATGGCAGAGAACTGACATCACCAGACTGCGGCGGAGGAGGAGATAACTTCACCCGCGGCTACAGGTGTGTAATCCCCTAGCCTCCCCTATCCACACATCGGGGAAAACTTAAGGGCCCCTCCCAGCTCTCCCACAAGGACCCCTCCCAGCTCTCCCGTGAGCACGATACCCAGACTGAGAGAATCAGAAGTGGCGTGGGATCCACAGCACAGAACTCCCGGCTACAGCTCCCACCAGTGCTTACAACTGAGGTCTCTTGCACCAGCTACCGGGGGTGTGGCTACCAGAGGGCAAGTAAAATACGCTGAGGATTCTCAGCCCCAAGCTCTACAAACTTAGGGTCTGAGGGAATGGCAAACAGGGAGAGTGAGCCCAGTTGTTCATGAAAACAGGGCTCCCAGGAGCAGCAGACCTGGGGTGTAGCCAGTATTGTGGTAAGCGTCACTGGTGAGAGGGGCCTAGCTAGAGGAAAAGAGGGGAAGTGACTAGACACAAGAGGAGGCCCTAGGCACTCAGGATTGGAGACTCGCCCAGTCTGGGAGGAGGAGCTGCTACACAGTGATTGGTTTCCATGTATTCACAGGAGAAGCTTGGCCTGGTGGGCACAGCTCCACCTACTGGAAGAGAAGTTAATCAAACTCTAAGACTGCATTTATTATTAGTTTTTTTTTTTTGATTTGGGTTTTTTTCATTTTCATTTTTCTTTCTTCTGTTTTTAAAGTTTTTAATTTTTTTTAAATATTTTTCTTCTAATTTTATTTTTTATTATTATTTTTTTAATTTTTTTTCTTTTTTTATTTCCTATTTTTTTCTTCTTTTGTCTTTTCATTTCTTTTCAAGTTTCTTATTCCCCCTTCCTTGAATTCTACCTGCTTACTCTCATTCTCTTTAGTGACTTCTTCCCTTCCCTTCTAATACCTTTCCTCCCAAGCATCAAATAAATTTATAGGAGTAAACAGTAACTCAGCAGTCAAACAGAATAAGAAGTAACATGAGCAGCATGAAAAAGCAAGGAAGAAAAGGAGTACAAACAATGCAGGACAGCCTAAATATTCAGGAGGACCTAGAGTCATCAAGAAAATGGTCATATAAAGAACTCAAGGAACAGCTTAGACAGATGGAATGGAACCTTAAAGAGGATATGAGACAGCACATTCAAACAGTGAAAGAACACAATGAAAACAAATTACATAAACAGATAAAAGAAGAAGTTAAGCATCTTTATCAGGAGATAGAGATTATATAAAAAATCAAACAATAATTCTAGAAATGAAGGAAACTATAAACCAAATTAAAAACTCAAATGAGAGTATCACTAACAGAGTGGAGCAAGTAGAAGCCAGAACGTCAGATAATGAAGACAAAATATATCATCTTGAAAAGAGTCCAGCCAACTCAGAAAGGCAAGTAAAAAATCACGAGGAAAACATCCAAGAGATATGGGATAACATAAAAAAACCAAACTTAAGAGTCATCGGGATAGAGGAAGGTATAGATTAAAACCAAGAAAATGAGTAACCTGCTGAATGAAATGATTACAGAAAACTTTCCAGAAATAAAAAAGAAAACGGATATACAAATTGTAGATGTATACAGGACACCGAACATACAAAATCACAGTAGACCAACGCCAACACACATTGTTATGAAGATATCCAATATACAGAACAAAGAGAAAATATTAAAAGCTACAAAAGAAAGGAGGCAGATTACATTCAGGGGTAAACCAATAAGGTTAACATCAGATTTTTAATCACAAACGCTGAAAGCAAGAAGGTCATGGAACAATGTATTTCAAACACTGAAAGACAATGGATGCCAACCAAGAATTCTGTATCCAGCAAAAATAAGCTTCAGGTATGACAACAAAATAAAAATCTTTCATGATAAACAAAAGTTAAAAGAATTTGCAGCCAGAAAACCAGCATTGCAAAGCATCTTGTGCAAAACACTACACGAGGAAGAAATGAAAAACAATAACCAAAAACATCAGTGGGAAGTGCCTCAGTAAAGACAGGGTGGGGGGGGTAGATAATCATGGAGAAACAAACTAAATTAAAAAAATAAATAAATAATCAAACATGGCTGTAAGTACAAACCATATATCAATAGTAACTCTAAATGTTAATGGCTTAAACTCTCCAATAAAGTGACATAGTCTGGTATCATGGATTAAAAAAACAAATCCAAAAATATGCTGCCTCCAGGAGACACATCCGATTGGAAAAGACATACACATGCTGAAGGTGAAAGGATGGGAAAAAATATACCATGCACATGGTCCTTGTAAGCAAGCAGGTGTGGCCATCCTCATATCGAATAAAATTGACTTCAAGACTAAGTTAATCAAAAGGGATAAGGAAAAACATTATATACTGTTAAAAGGAACCATTCACCAACAAGACATAACAATTATCAATATTTATGCACCAAATAATGGTGCTGCAACATTCAAAAAACAAATTCTCCTCAAGTTCAAGAATCAAATAGAACACAACACAATAATTATGGGTGACTTCAACACACCTCTCTCACCATTGGACAGATCCTCCAAACAAAAGTTGAATATAGAAACTATAGAACTCAATACCACAATCAATAACCTAGACTTAACTGACATATATAGAATATATCAACCATCATAAAATGGATATACTTTTTTCTCAGCAGCACATGGATCCTTCTCAAAAATAGACTATATATTATGCCACAGGGCAACCCTCAGTAAATATAAAGGGGTGGAGATAATACCATGCATTTTATCTGATCATAATGGAATGAAACTGGAAATCATTGATAAAAGAAGGAAGGAAAAATCCTGCATAACATGGAAAATGAACAATATGTTACTGAATGATCAATGGGTTACAGAAGACATAAAGGAGGAAATAAAAAAATTCTTAGAGATAAATGAAAATACAGACACAACATATCGGAATCTATGGGACACAATGAAAGCAGTTTTAAGAGGAAAATTCATCGCCTGGAGGTCATTCCTCAAAAAAAGAAAAAAAAAAAACAACAAAAAAATGAGCTCACACTTCATCTCAAAGCCCAAGAAAAGGAAGAGCAAAACAACAGCAAATGTAGCAGAATCAGAGCGGAAATCAATGAAATTGAAACAAAAGAAACTATTGAAAAAATTAACAAAACTAAAAGTTGGTTCTTCGAAAAAAATAAATAAGATCAACAGACATTTAGCCATGCTAACAAAGAGAAGAAGAGAGAGAACTCAAATTACTAACATACGGGATGAAAAAGGCAATATCACAACAGATGCTACAGAAATACAGAAGACAATTAGAAATTAATTTGAAAACCTATATTTCAATGAAATAGAAGATAGTAAAGACATCGATAAATTTCTTAAGTCATATGATTTGCCCAGACTGAGTCAGGAGGATACACACAATTTGAACAGACCAATATCAATGGATGAAAGTGAAGAAGCAATCAAAAGACTACCAACCAAAAAAGCCCAGGACTGGATGGGTATACAGCGGAGTTTCACAAAACCTTTAAAGAAGAATTAATACCAATACTTTTCAAGTTATTTCAGAAAATAATAAAAGAGGGAGCTCTTCCAAATTCATTCTATGAGGCCAACATCACCCTGATTCCGAAACAAGACAAAGACACCTCAAAGAAAGAAAACTACAGACCAATATCTCTAATGAACCTAGATGCAAAAATCCTCAATAAAATTCTGGCGAATCGAATACAAAAACACATCCAAAAAATTGTGCACCAGGATCAATAGGATTCATCCCTGGGATGCAAGGATGGTTCAATATACGGAAATCAATAAATGTTATTCACCACATCAATAAACTTAAAGATAAGAACCATATGATCATCTCGATAGACGCAGAAAAAGCATTAGACAAAGTACAGCATCCCTTTATGTTCAAAACATTAGAGAAACTAGGGATAACAGGAACTTACCTCAACATTGTAAAAGCTATCTATGCTAAGCCTCAGGCTAGCATCATTCTGACTGGAGAAAAATTGAAGGCATTCCCTCTAAAATCTGGAACAAGACAGGGATGCCCTCTCTCACCACTTCTGTTCAACATAGTTCTTGAAACACTGGCCAGAGCAATTAGACAGACAAAATAAATTAAAGGCATAAAAATAGGAAAAGAAGAACTTAAATTATCACTATTTGCGGACGACATGATTCTATGCCTAGAAGACCCAAAAAGGTCTACAAAGAAACTACTAGAACTAATAAATGAATTCATCAAAGTGGCAGGATATAAAATCAACATGCATAAATCAAAGGCATTTCTGTATATCAGCGACAAAACTTCTGAAATGGAAATGAGAAAAAACACTCCATTCACAATATCCTCAAAAAAAAAAAAAACATAAAATACTTGGGAATCAACCTAACAAAAAGGTGAAAGATTTATACAATGAAAACTACAGAACTCTAAATAGAGAAGTAGAAGATCTTAGAAGATGGAAAAATATACCTTGTTCATGGATAGGCAGAACTAACATTATCAAAATGGCAATATTACCAAAAGTTCTCTATAGGTTTAATGTAATGCCAATCAAAATTCCAACAGCATTTCTTGTAGAAATAGATAAAGCAATCATGAAATTCATATGGAAAAATAAAAGACCCAGAATAGCAAAAGCAATTCTAAGCATGAAGTGTGAATCAGGTGGTATAGCAATACCAGATTTCAAATTATATTACAGAGCAATAGTGACAAAAACAGCATGTTACTGGTACCAAAACAGGCAGGTGGACCAATGGTATAGAATAGAGGACACAGGTACTAATCCACAAAGTTACAACTATCTTATGTTTGATAAAGGGGATAAAAGCATGCAATGGAGGAAGAATAGCATCTTCAACAAATGGTGTTGGGAAAACTGGAAGTCCATATGCAACAAAATGAAACTGAATCCCTTTCTCTCACCATGCACAAAAGTTAACTCAAAATGGATCAAGGAGCTTGATGTCAAATCAGAGACTCTGCGTCTGATAGAAGAAAAATTTGGCTCCGATCTACATATTGTGGGATCAGGCTCCAAATTCCTTAATAGGACACCCATAGCACAAGAGTTAATAACAAGAATCAACAAATGGGACTTACTTAAACTAAAAAGTTTTTTCTCAGCAAGAGAAACAATAAGAGAGGTAAATAGCGATCCTACATCATGGGAACAAATTTTTACTCCTCACACTTCAGATAGAGCCCTAATATCCAGAGTATACAAAGAACTCAAAAAAAAATAGACAATAAGATAACAAATAACCCAATCAACAAATGGGCCAAGGATCTGAACAGACACTTCTCAGAGGAGGATATACAATCAATCAACAAGTACATGAAAAAATGCTCACCATCTCTAGCAGTCAGAGAAATGCAAATCAAAACCACCCTAAGATACCATCTCACTCCAGTAAGATTGGCAGCCCCTATGAAGTCAAACAACAACAAGTGCTGGCAAGGATGTGGAGAAAAGGGTACAATTGTACATTGCTGGTGGGACTGCAAATTGGTGAGGCCAATTTGGAAAGCAGTTTGGAGATTCCTGGAAAAGCTGGGAATGGAACCACCATTTGACCCAACTATTGCCCTTCTCGGAATATTCCCTGAAGACCTTAAAAGAGCATACTACATGGATACTGCCACATCGATGTTCATAGCAGCACAATTCACAATAGCTAGACTGTGGAACCAACCCAGATGCCCTTCAATAGATGAATGGATAAAAAAATGTGGCATTTATATACCATGGAGTATTACGCAGCACTGAAAATGACAAAATCATGGAATTTACAGGCAAATGGATGGCACTAGAGCAGATTATGCTTAGTGAAGCTAGCCAATCCCTAAAAAACAAATACCAAATGTCTTCTTTGATATAATGAGAGCAACTATGAATAGAGCAGGGAGGAAGAGCAGGAAGAAAAGATTAACATTAAACAGAGACATGAGATGGGAAGGAAAGGGAGATAAAAGGGAAATTGCATGGAAATGAAGGGAGACCCTCATTGCTATACAAAATTACATATAAGAGGTTGTGAGGGGAATGGGAAAATAAACAAGGAGAGAAATGAATTATAGTATATGGGGTAGAGAGAGAAGATGGGAGGGGAGGGGAGGTGTGATAGTAGGGGATAGGAAAAGTAGCAGAATACAACAGTTACTAATAGGGCATTATGTAAAATTGTGGATGTGTAACCGACGTGATTCTGCAATCTTCATTTGGGGTAAAAATTGGGAGTTCATAACCCACTTCAATCTAATGTATGAAATATGATATTACAAGAGATTTGTAATGTTGTGAACAACCAATAAAAAAAATAGAATCAACTTTACATGTTGCTTAATTAATCATCATAGAACATTCATACAAATCCTATTTGTATAAATAGTGTTAAGCTTAATATCTTGACAGCCCCTCTCAATGTAGACGCTAAATTATACAAGAAGATCCTTGATACATATTTAGATTTCATAAAATTCATACTTGAAAAAGTTTCACTTGTCCAATATATCATAAACTTTAGTTTTAAAATTTTTTGAATAACTGAATTTACTACTAAAATAATGCCCTCTAGTACCTGTATCCAAAAATGACAAAAGTGTTCTGTTTAAAAATTAAAATTTCTTTAACAATCGATTTTTTTACTTCTTATCCAGTATTTCTTCCACTTCACTCAATTTATTTGTTGTGAGAATTTTGAACTTTTGGAGGCATTTTATTGTACTGCTCTTTTCCTATTGTGTTTCTGTGTTGAAATGTGCCCTTCTATTGTGAAGGATATCTCTACCACAGTTAAGTGAATGCCTTTTTGGTGAACTACTTTCTCTTTATTATGTGTCATGAGCTAGGAGTGCATCTCAGCCTCATAACACCTGTTCAACATAATAACAGTGCTATGATCAGTCTGTAACCCTACTTAAAGAGGAGATAGTAATTGACCACTTCAGAAAAAAATCATAAAACTATACAGCTATACAAGCCATAAAATTTTATATAAAATATTCTTCATGAATCCACTAGTCTAAAAGTGGAAAAGGATAGCAATACTCTGTAATAGTCTGACAAAGAAGATATTAAAGAGTGTCAATTTATATTGAAAGTTTATAGGACATAGAAAGAAACAAACTAAAAACTAACCAACTAATAAACAAATAAATCAAAGAAGGCGAAAAGACACAGGTAGGGAATACAAGAAAAGAGGGGAAAAAAGACAAAAGTGTAGAAAGTATAAAAAGGGGCATGAATAAAAAGGATAGAAAATATAAATTCTGTTAACCCATTCAAAATCAAAAGAAATACATAAAATTGGATGAAAGTATACATTATCAAATAATAGTGGGAATGTATCAAATCAACACAAAAGAATACCAGTGAAATTTAAAAAAATATCAACTAATAGTAGAGAGAATTATATTATTTCTTGCTAAACTCTATGATGTGGAAAAATTCTTTTCTTTTGGGGGCTCCCAGGTTTGGATTCCATCAGGATTTTGGAGGCATTAGTTTTTGGGAGATAAAGGCATATGCCTCCAACCCAGCCCCACATGACTACAGCTACCGTCCAGTTGGTTAATCAAAGTAGGATGGACTTCTAGATTATATCTCTTATAACATTATTAGATTATAACCTTGTTAGGTTATAGCTCTAATCATTTCACCTCCAGCTTTAACTCAGGAGCTTTGGGGGAACACCTCATATGCAATTTATAATATTCTACCCCTGGTCCCCAAAACCTCATTGCCTTCTCATAATGAGAAATGCATTCAGACTATCTCCAAGAGTCCCCATAGTCTTAAAACAGTATTGTCCCCCAATCCAAGTCCACCATCTCCTTTGAGAATTAAAGCAAACTCTTTACTGTAACTCCTTACTAAAATCAATAGCAGGCTACATATATTCAATATGTAGTAGCACAGGATAAAATTTTCCTTTTCAAAATGGAGAGATAGAGGCAAAGAAAGAAGGGATAGGACCAAAGAAACATATAAATCTAACCAGGCAAAAGTTCCCTGTACCTCCACTCCCAGCATCTGGGCACATGGTAATGAAAGCTTCTCTTCAAAGGGATTGGCAGTCCCATTCTTTGGATCTACTGGAGAGATTATTCATGGCTTCTTTCTTATTAGCATACCTCTCTCCACAGCCAGCAGCTTACCTGGGGAGATGGTACACATTAGTGTCATCTCTTAATTCCTGGAGTCTACACTCCAGGTTTGGTTCCACCTTCACATCTTTACACATCACCAATTCAGGGAAAGCCCACAGGGATTCTGACCTTGCTACTCTTCACCTAGCCCTCCAGGCCTTCCTTTAATTCTTGGTGGAAGCCTCCATGACCGTCTATCACCGGCATCTTGCATTCCTAATAAACAAGCACCTTGTGCACAATGTCAGGGTCTTCTGCCAGCTTAAGCAGTAACTAGTTACCCTGGTACCAGAGCTGCAGTGGTCTCTGATCTGCCTGGGTGACTGCATATGGTGAACCAAATTCTGGGCAAACAACTTCTAGATCATGCTGTATAAAAGGATTCCCCCATGGTTTCTTCTAACAGGAACTGTTACTGTTACATCTTTGAACCTGAGATGAATTCTTTAGCGGATGTAATCTTTTCAACAACCACATCTTCCTTGGCTATACTTTTATATGCACTTTTCTAGCCAAACTGCAAATTTTTAAAATCCTTCAGCTTTGTTTTATTCTCCCAATTATCACAGTAAATATGGCTAAAACCCTAATAGCAATATTCATGCTACAGCCTGAATGCTGTTATCTTGAAATTTCCTATTACAGACTGATTATTCCATCACCTGTTTTCATGTCAAGTCTCAAGAGGTGGGTAAATATATATACACATTTTTTTCCAGAATATATAACACAAATTCCCTTTAGTCCAATTCCGAACAGAATTCTCATTTCCTGATATAACCTCATGAGCACAGTCTTTGCTGTCTGTAATCCTATCAGCATCCTGCTCTTCTGAGTTCCCACAGAATCACCTATTTATCTCCACTTACAATATATTCTCATGTTTCTCCAGTCTGCATCTCCAAACTTTTGCAAAGTGCTCCCACAAACCACTTTTGAAAGTGTCTGAAGTTATGGTTAGATTAATCACAGTGACAATCCCACTTCTCAGTACCAAAGCTGCATTAGCCAGCTTTTCATTGTTGTGATCAAAAGACTTGACAAGAACCACCTAGAGAATGAAATTTTTATTTTGGCACACAGTTTTGGAGGTTCAGTTCATGGGCTGTTGGTTCCATTGACCTGGGCCTGAGATGAGGCCAGTGTCATGGCAGAAGAGCATAGCAGATGAGCACTGCTTTGCTCATGGCAGTTAGGAAGGAGAGAGAATGAGGTGGAAGGGGCCCACAGAGAAGATGAACCTTTCCAAGGCATACTCCCAGAGGCCCTCCTCTTCCAGTCTGACAGAACATACCTACTATTACCACCCAGTTCACCATTCAAACTAAGACTTATTGGATCACAGCTGTTAGAATCTAATCATTTTACTACTGAATATTTCTGCATTTCCACAGGAGTTTATAGGGAATACCATGTATCTAAACTTGAATACCTTTATCAAATTATTTTATTGTTCTTTTTTTTCTCTCAATGTTGATTGTATATTTTCTTTTTACCCTGATTGGAACATAAACTTCAAGATGACAGGATTTTTTTTTAATTGATCATTTCTCTTCATGTAACAACATATAACAAGTAGCTAGAATAATTTTCAAAAAGTGCTGTTCAGTGTGTTTTTGTTGGTTTATTATTTAAGTAGTTTCCTATAGTTTGATTTGAAAACTATTGGGGTAGCAACCTATGGGGCCTAAAATGAATTTTGTAGAAGACAACTTATTTAACAATAATTTTGCTTAAATCAGCTGGCTACCTCCTACACTGTATCCATTGGGCAAAGAAAAAAACTGTCACAGAAAATTGGAGAGGGAGCTAGGAAAGCTAAATTCTGTTCTCAGTTCTGTCAATAACCTAAGCTAAACAAAGTCACATATTCAGGTTTGAAATATTTTTACCTCTGTATTATGAAGATGGAATGAACATCAACGAGTTTCCTCCATTTCTACAACTCTCTCTCTGAGCAAGCCTTCTCTAAACATAAAAAAAAAAACTTACAATAAAATTTGAATAAATCCATCCACTGGAATCAAAATGCAGTTTGGCATAGCTCAGTAAGCAATCTGGTGCTATACCAATTTGCAGTGTTCTGCACTCCAGTGAGTACCATAAAAGCAGAGCACATGATGGGGAAACGATGAACACATAAATGAGAGGAAATTGGCATAGCCAATATTTGAGATGATGAATAGGGAACTTAGGTGGTAAAGAGCTCATGTATTGAGAGAGATCGTGGTGAAATATTTAATTTACTGACCAGGCTTAAGCAGTTTTTTTTTAATATCATAAGAGGTTATAAAATAATTTGAATGAGTAGAAATATAGCAAGCCTTGGAAGGATATAACCTGATATATTACATTTTCTTCTTTAAATAATTGAGATCTATATGTCATGGAAGATGTGAAAATAAGTATCTGAAATTAGGGTGCTTTTAACTGGGAGGGGGGACATTTTAAGTGGCAATATAACACATTAAGTGAAAAATTTTTAAATGAACATACAGTTTTCTTCAGGATCGCAGAGATAGGAGAGAGAGATTATGCAAACAGAACACATCCAGTAAAGCTTCACTTGAGGGATGTTGAACGGGCATTTTCACTTGTATCTGTTTGCTTTCCATTCCCACTTTCTTTGATTCTTATTGTTTTACTATTTCTCTTATTTAGTACTAAATATAACAATGTTATAATTGTGTGTATTATATGTCTTTAATTGTCATTTGTATTCATATTACAAACTATGTAATGGATACTAATAATAAGTGATCTCTCTGATCTTTTGTTAAACAGAGTATGATAGTTCTTTACTTGAAAAGAAAGGATAAAAACATTGATTAATTAAAGTGCTTTAACAGTGCTTTTTATTATAATGCTAATCATTAGGTAACTTTAAAAAGTATTTTTAGGGAAGCATGATTATCTGGCTGAAGGTGACTTTATGATACGGTAAAAGTACTAAATATTCCATACAGTTCATACTTCAAATATTAAATTTTGATCTTTTCTTGACTAGTGATCTGTGGTACACAATATTCTTTTGTAAAAATATTTAATTGATTTTATTTTACAAATACATGACAGTGGAATGCATTACAATTCTTATTACACATACAGAGCACAATTTTTCATGTCTCTGTTTGTATATAAAGTATGTTCACACCAAATCATGTCTTCATACATGTACTTTGGATAATGATGTCTATCATATATTCTTTGGAGGTGCTGAGTGATAACAGTGAGCAGCAGCTGAGGGTAGCACCAGACCAACCACACAATCAAAATAATAAATAGCCATTACACTGCAGTGAAGTATTTTGATGAGTTATAATGTATTGTAGGTTACATTATTGAATGCCATTTATATTTACTTATTTTTATTTACATAAAGTATTTTCAACTTATGATTTTTGAGGGGAAAGGTAACCTCAAGAAATAGAGCATCTGTAGAAAGACTTTCTAATCCATCTTGCCTCTGTAGGAAGACAAGATAAGAATTTATGGAAAAAAATATTTTCCAGTATATAGGAGTTATTCTCATGGCAACTGTGTATTTGCTGTTGCTATGCTTGCTGTTATTTTGTTCTGGGTCCTAATTTTGTAAATGAATGCCTTTAAAAAAAGCATATTAGTATTCATTATGGAAAAAGTAGAAAGATCATTTTAAGAGAAAACTATCATTACTTAGCCAAGTGTGACTTGTAATGAACTTTAAAATATAAATTAAATCAGGAATTTTAAGCTATGGTGGAATTTAATCTTACCAATAGTAAAATTATTTCTTAGAACAAATTGTTGTATTAGAATATAATAGGCTAATTCTGTCAAAATATAACTCAACTATTGAATTAAAATTTATTAAATTCTTGAGAGCTTATTACATACCAGCAGTACTTTTCCACATACCTCATTAGATAATAACAGAGATAATTTAAAATGTAGTTTCATATAAAACACGTTAGGATTAACTTTAATTACCACAATAATAGTTGCAATGCTTACCAATGCAGGCAGAATATATTGTTTAATTAGTGTACAAAGAAACAAAATATGACCCCTGACATTATTTAGAAGAAAAAGTCAAGATTCTCTTGCCTTCAGAAAAATATTAAAGTGTTACTGTGTGCCAAGTACTTTTGTGATGTTCACCATTCTTTACTTCATTTTATCATTACATAAATCATCTGGAACACATTATATTATTATGCTCCCCAAATAACTTAACAGAAAATTGAAGTACTAAGAATTCAAACGGAATGTTTATGCAAGTGATGTATCCAGGTTTTAACTTAAGAAATTTGATTCTTGCCACTGAGCTATTAACCATCACACTACAAAAAAGAAAAAGAAACAAGTAAGAAAAGTTCAATAAAAGTAGATTTTAAATTTACCAACAATTTTATAAGATATTCTTTATGTTTTAATGAAAACATTGCATTCTAAACACCTTAGGAAAACATACATAAGCCTCGTAATATTGCCTCTATTTTTGTATACCAGAGGACACTTCAGAATCAGAGTTTTTTTTCTTTCTTTTTCATTCTAAATGAATGTCGACTCTTACAGAATAGGAGAGATGAACAAAATAGTAAAGCCACTGAGAATTACACAACAATTAGTGGACAATTACCACCATCCTTTTCAGCCTAAAATAGCTGATCACTCATTCATTTCTGCTGAAATTCAGCTGCTTCATTTCATGATTACTATGTTTTCCCAGATCTTTATTAATTCACATTCTGGAACAATATCTAGGCAAATCTTCAGACTCTGTTTTCTTTCTCTTCAATGTGTCCTACATACTGCTGATACATTCATTTTTAAAACAATAAAATTATTCTGGCCAGGTTCCACATAAATTGTTTACCTTATCTTTAGTTTTCAACTATCCAAAACTATTACCTAAAATCAAAAACAAAACTTAAAAAAAAGACATGATTCTCAAACATATCAACAACATAGCAGATCTAAAACATTGCAGAGGTAATCAGAGAAGAGCCTGTAGCTCAAGGATCACATGATAGCTTGAAAACTCTGCAGATTTTATGTTAAAATGATGCTTTAATGCCTTTCTTTGACAATCCCCTATGTATGCACACACACACACACACACACACACACACACAGGAGGGGGGAGGGGGGAGAGAGAGAGAGAACACATGACATTAATAGATAAAATTTTCAAAATTAATGAAATATAAACAAGTACACAATAAATATCATAACCAGAAAAAGAATAGATGGTAGGTGGGGCTGCAGCTAAAGCCACAGAGCTCAATTTTAGGTTTGAAAGTAAGAGAAGCTGCCAGAATTCATTTTCTATGGAATAATGGAACTAAAATTGCAGTGAGAATTGGGCCCAGTGGTTGATACCAGGGTCTGGAGCAAAGCTTTCTTCTTCATAAAAAGGAGCTAAACAAAGTAGCCAGATTATTCCTAAGGCTAGGGCATAAATAAACCTACATATTTAAACTAAAGAAAGCAGAGGTGATCTTGTGGCCTGAACCAACTTACAAACTGGTTCAGTGAAGGGGTTAGGGTTAGGGTTAGAGTAGGGTTACTTAGATATGAAGTAGTGTTACAAATAGTCAAATCCCAAAACATATTTTGAAAACTAATGCTAAGAAAGTCAACATAATCAGCAATGAGGAAACATTTTTCTCAAAAAAATTATATATATATAATTTTTTGAGAATAATAATTATATATATATATAATAGCAGCTTAAGAAACAGAATAGGAAAGAAAAATAGGCCAGAATAAAGCAAAGGGGTAGGTATATAAATGATATAACTTAAATTATTTAAATAGAAATAGTCATTATATATTTAGGGTGGGAGAGTTAAGAGAAGGTAGGGCAACTGCTAATGGGTATAAGGTTCTTTAAGTAGATGATAAAAATGTTCCAAAATTAGCTTATGTTAATAGTCTCACAGGTACATAAATGTACTGAAAACCAATAAATCAGACACTTAAATATGTGAACTTTGTGAATGCTAATGCTTACCTCAATAAAGTTCTAAAAGTCATTAAGTTTTTAACATTTCAATAGAAAAGTCAATCAGTGCCCCAACCCAGAGAATTATCATATTCTATCAATTCCAAGCTACACAATATTTTCACATTTCCAAAATCAGAAGGTTCTTATAACCATAGTAGCTTAAAATCTAGGCAGCCCTTAGGAAGAAACTGTCACTGCCTCAGGTCTCATAAGTGCAAACTTGTTGGTATCTACTCATTTGAAGTGTGTGTTTTTTTGGTGCTATGTGTTTCATATAATTACATTTAAAATATCTCAAAATACTACATTTATGCTATTTTGTTCTTAGAATTGGGAGTAAATTTGATATTAATGAAACAAGTGTCCGTACAAAGAATAGCCATAACCAATATGTTCTTGCAAAGCAAGCAAATTCTTTAAGATTCTAAGCATGGAATATGCCCATACATTAGGATCTTTATTTCATTTTGATTGAAAATAGCAGGAGAAAGTGCCTAAAAGATGCAGATTTACTGGAAAGATAATGAAATTTAAGTTTTAGTGTTTCTCATTTGTGCAGATACATCTTCCAAGGTCCTTTTCTTTTTTCCCCATAAAGAGGGATCCAAGTATTATAAAGCTGTAGGCTTTTCAAAATATTAATCCAGCCTTGTTCTCAGAATGAATGAAAAATGTTTTCAAAGTACATTTGGCTGGTGTGACAGATTCACATGTCAAGGAGAATTATTAGAAATGTGGCAAACATCAATATCCTGGACACTTGTGCTCAACTTCTCATGTCATGAAAGTCAATTGAGGGAAAAATGTAATCATAAATTTTTTTAATTAATAAAGCTATTCAAATTCTGTTGTCTTTCAACATGGCTCACAATTCATTTGGCAATGCTAATGGAGCTAATAAGATCAAGAGCGTGAGCATGAATTATAATAAGCAGCACATCACTGTAGTTCTACTCATAACAGATGGTCAAAGTTGTTACCACAATTAATTTAAAACTGCAAAACAATTCCTAAAAAATGAGAACTCCTCCCAAAGATGATATTTTGCATGCAATAGAAAGTAAAAGAATAGTGGCTGAGTTAATGGCTGAAAGCCATCTGGAGCTATCAGGGATCTCCACCTTAGACATCAAGTGTACTGTACCAAAACAATGAAAGAACAGACTTATCAAAGTTGAGTGATTAAGCTGTTGTCCCTGGTATCATAACTGAACCTTTGCAACCAACACTATGGTGTTATCATCAGAAGCAATTATGTTCATACTTGGAAAGTTGAAGTCCATTTCATTCATGGTCTATATCATAGTATAATTTGACTTCGAAATTTCTTGTTCTGCCCAAATGGTTCATAGGTTTTAAGAGCTAGGTACTCCAAATAATTTAAAAAAAATAGAAGAGATGTGGATCCTCTTTTTCAATCCTGTTGATGCCTGACCTTTATACAAATTCTGAAATGGATATGCTTACTGATATTGTTGGTTAGCATGAAGATTCTTCTTGAGGCCCAAGGCTCTCCAACTACTTATCTACTCAGTCTCCTACTCTTATTCCCTTTGTCAAAATTCAGTATCTTAATAATCAACCCTAATTTAGAGTAGAAAATTCCAGGAGGTTCTAAACTTCCCAAGGTGTCCATTGTCACTCACACTGGAACATAAGGCAAGAGGAGAACAGACACTTACATTTTCACTGGTTAGTTGAGTAGCTTAGGAGGAATTGTTAAATGACCAATTGCTTTTGTAACTTGAGTCTAAAATTGAGGTTATGGGGCTGGGGATGTGGCTCAAGCGGTAGCGCGCTCGCCTGGCATGCGTGCGGCCCGGGTTCGATCCTCAGCACCACATACCAACAAAGATGTTGTGTCCACCGAGAACTAAAAAATAAATATTAAAAATTCTCTCTCTCTCTCTCTCTCTCTCTCTCTCTCTCTCTCTCTCTCTCCTCTCTCACTCTCTCTTAAAAAAATAAATAAATAAAATTGAGGTTATGATTTTATTTTTTATATCATTAAGAAGTTCCTGTTTTAATATGTAATTTGTAGTCTCCATATTTTCCGACACAGTCACCATCTTAAAATACAATAGTCAAGGTGGCAATAGTATGTCACATGCAGTTTGGATAAATCATATTTAAATTTTCTCCATGTTTGCATGAATCAGTTATGTTTTTGAGGAGTTTTTAAAACATATCCCACAAATATTTCCAGTAATTTTTTTCTGGAAAAAAGGTTATTATGGGGAGGCTGCTGCCAGCACATCACCAGGGGGTCCTTCTTCCTGCCCAGGAGGGTATAAGCCACCAGAGAAAATAAGTCAGAAAAATTAGTGAAGAACAAAAGACACAGAGTCAGAAAAATAGGTTTAAAATAGAGCTGATAGATCCAGCCCACATAGGAGCTGGGGCTGGACAATTAAAAAATAGCTCTCATGGTTTATTTAAGGGGGTACATCAAAGGCAGAGATAAAGTTTCCAAGGTAGAGTCTTTCTTCTTGATGTCTCACAGTCAGCAGGTTGATTGGCATCTTAACAGGTCCACCTATCTCTAAGAGGCTATGTGGCTGCAGCAGGTCACCTCATCTCCAGTGCTATGTGGAACCTCTTAGCAGAGCTGAGGGGGAGTTCACTGGCATTTGGGCTATCTATCCTGGTGGGATTGCCACGGAAGTTCCCAATGCCAGATCTATCCCCTCACTGGCTACTATGCTGAAAAAGGTCTTCACACATTTCACAGACGGCTTCCTGCAGATTATAGGAACTTTTCTCCTTCCTTGTTTGAGATTACAATTTTATATGTTTATTTATTTTTATCACACACACACACACACACACACACACACACACACACACACATACACCCACAAATACAGACACAGGACAAACAGATCTTTAGATCCAGTGGAAATCTAAATTGATTCTCCACACTAACTCATAGCAAAAATGCCAAAGTAAAGGAAAAAAAGTTGAAATATACTTGAACAAGTAATCAATACGTTAATGGTATAAGCTAGAAATCTATCATTCCAGAACTTAGGGTAATTTAATTTTTTAGATATTTTTTTGCTTAAAATATCAGAAAAGAAGAAAATAAAACAATGTTAATTGATACATTTTAAATATTTACTGGTGCTTTTTTTTAGTTCAAACTTTTTCTGTATAGTTTCTGCTGCTTATAGAGTCTCTGCAAATTGCAGGACAAAATTTGAAACCTAACAAACAGGTGAATCACAAATTTGTCATGAATCCTGAAATATTTCACATGACAAGAAAACATCTTGTCCAGCCACAGGTTTAACAGATGACCATGCATGTCTGATGACAGTCCATGGTCAGCAATACAGTGTTTATTGGTGTCTCTTCTCATTGGTGAGTACTATATGGAATGAAGGCAGCTTTCCCAAACTTACCCACATAAAGAAGTTTTGTTACTTTATTCCTCAAATATTTTCTTTACTAGGAATTGAGGATGTTGGGATTTTCCTGCCTTGATCTTCTAATGATCTACATTTTGTGAAATTTGTTTTCCAGCTTCATAAAAGTTTTCCCCAAGAAGCAATACTTTCATGGGTGATGCCTGTTAGTGGTAATTCAGGTCCATATCCAGTGTTTTGAAGGAGGAGGTATAGTAATAACATGTTATCCAAAGGACACATTCCCTAACCTCATTACTGGTGCCACAGAAAATTATTGTTGTAGTAAAGGATAAGTGAATATATTAAGGATTTTTCTTAAAAAGATTCTATACCAGTTCAAGAAGTCCACAGAACTGAAATATGACACTGAGGGCAAAAAATTACCTGGAGTTAGAAAGCTTTCAGTAAGCTAGAAAACAAATGAATAAAGGTACAAAATCCCTATTGCATCGGTCAGAAAAACAAGTCGTCATGCATGCATGAGTTTGTTGGGATGAACCTAACTACTATAAATAACTATTATGAAAAAAGCCAAGTCATGAGCAGACAGAGCAGAATGAAGACTTTGTCTTCATGTTCTAGATATTATATTGTGCTTTTACTGAGGTTCTTAAATTCTAATCTTTCAGGAAAGGCATCTGTGTCTAATTTCTGCCCATTCTTTTTTGTTGTTTTTGTTTTTTAATGCATTATAATTATACATAATAGTGGGGTTCATTTTTATGTGGTCATAAATACATATGACATAGTTTGCTTCATTTCAGTTCCACATACTTCCTCTTTCCCCCTATTTCTCCCTCCCCAATCCCATTTCTCTAATATATTGTTTTCATCTATTTGTTTATTTTTTGAATTGGTACATTATAGTTATATATACAATTGGAATTAATTATGCCAAATTCCATAAATCAGGAAAGCCTAGAAGCAAGTCAACTGTCATCCACTCTCATTAGACAATGAGAGTACAGATGTGACATTCACAACAGAAGTATTAGGATCTAGAAGACAAATGTATCAGTATTTTTACAATGAGCAGCTCCAAAATTTTCAAAATAAAAAGATATACTTTGTCTAATCTTCATCAATTTCCAGGGGGAAAAGAATGTCATTTGCAGATGTATAATGGTGTGAAATGTTACTGCTTATGTACCCTTTCTCAGGAATTCACTTGATGATATGACATCATACAAGGAAACTAGCCAAGAAAGAAAAATAATTGGAATTTAAAAATAAGAAGAAATACATAGGTAAAGGATAAACCAGGTAATAGTAAAAGAAGGTTAAAACTATAGCTATTTGGTGAATCTGAAGAATAACATCTTGTTCAGATTGGAATAGAAGATGAGAGCTCCAGATAGAATTTCTTAGAAAAATTAAAATAGATTAATGTCCTCATGTGCTTAAATGAGGGAAGAATAATCATATTTCTATCAAAGAATGTGCATATATATTGTGTACAGGAAATACTATAAGAAAAAAAACCAATAATTTCATGGAAGATAATATTGTGTTAAATGGGACTAAAATGGAGCAAATTATAACCTGTTCTCATGTATGAACATCTCAAAATGAACCCCCCCTATTATGTGTAATCATAATGCACTAATAAAAGCATTTAAAAAAATTGTTCAATAAATGTAATTATGATCAATAGTTTAATCTCTGAATTACAGCCATATATTCATAAATATTATGAATTGCAATCCAGTAACAAATAGGATGAAACTTCTCAAGAGAATTGAATGAAGAAAATTTTATGTGTATGCTTATGTGTGTGTGTATGAAGAAAAACAAGTGAGACAGAAGGGCTTAATTTTTATTTTCTATTATTGGAAGTCATTAAGTGTCACAAAAAAATTCAGCAAATTAGAGACTTGAAATATTATTTAGTAATATAGATTCAAATACAAAAGAATCATTGGACAACTTGAAACTAGTTTCCATTGTAGAGCAGGAAGTGGAAGTGAAGTCAACAGACCATTATTTCTCATGGAAAGTCTATTTGCCCTTTTAAAACTTTGTATATAAATTTGATAATACAAATTGTATTTAAATAAGTTAAATATAAAGTTTAAAGTTTATATGATAGTTCAGAGCTAAGTTGAGAAGCAATGGAATTATTCGTCTCTCATTAGTCCCTTTTCTTAAGTTCCTTCCTAATGATGTATGTGCAGAATTGTCTACTCCTGTCTCCTGAAAATGTGGACCCACAGACCAGAAGCATCAGCGTCATTTGAAATCTTGTTTTAAATGCAGATTGTCAGGATTTATTTCAGATATGTTAAATTGAATTCTGCATTTTAACAAGATTCCTAGGTGATTTGTATGCATATTAAACTTGTTGAGGTGCTGGTCTAGGTCATTGTATCAGCATCCTCATCTCTTGGGAAGATGCTTAATCCTCTCTTATGGATACCTTGCCATGTCTCTGCCTTTCTGTGAATGGAGAAACCAGTGAATATCCTATTAGAAGAGTTTCTCAACTTTCATTCTTTTAACTTTGGGGGCTAGATAATTATTTATTTAAATGGGAGCTGTCCTGTGCACTGTAAGATGTTATCAGCATCCCTGGTCTATTCCAAGATGTCAATCTCTTTCCCCAGAGATTGCCTAACATCCTCTGCAAGGTAAAAATTAAGTCCCACTAAGAATCACTATGCTAAAGAAAGAGTCTCAAAGCAGGGAGTATGTTGGCAACATTCTCTGAATTAAGTGCAATCAGAATCACAGGGGGAATGTGGATGAATTTGAAAAAGAATATTAAACATTGAAGTATAATTTTATACATGAAATACCTGTGATTTAAAATATACATTAATGGTAAAGCCCCTGAACATTTCTTTTGAGGGATACTGAAGATTCAGTAACCATCTGCTCTGGGTCTTGTGGTGTTTGCAGGCATATTTGCACTTTTTTAAAATGCCTAATGACTTAGCAATATTTTTGTAGTATTTTTCAAATTTCAAAATTGTTTTTCAAAATAAAAGTCACAAAACTGGAAAGAGACACCCTGATATGTGTAGTACTATCTGTTGTTTTTTCAAAGGAAACAAGAGTAAATTAGATTTGCTAATAATTATAATGTAGATTGACCCTACACCTTTACTCAGTTCACATATCCCTGGGTCACATGTCAACAACTACAGGAGAGGGATCCTGAGAGAAGAGTGGGTGAAGGTGAAATGATCAGCCGTAGGACTGCAGCCTGGAAGAGATGTGTGGGACAGTATTTCCTCAACAAGATCCATGCTCATTAACTCCAGAGAGAGTCAAAATTGGTAATGCTTTCAGGGGAAAACATCCAGTCATCTAAAATGGGAAGAGAGGAAGCTATAAAAGATGAAGAAATAGATGTGCCTTGGATATGATGAAGGAAGATTGAAGTGTACTTAATAAAATAATTTTAATTATCTTAGCCAACTTTTTAAGATATAAGATTATGGTCAAAAGTTTCTTTCCACTGAATCACAGTATTTGATCAAAATGAAATTATTTTATGCTTAACTATAACAACTGTTAAATGGTCAGGATTCCAGTTCATGTTGTTCCTTTTAAAAGAGCTAGGGATAAATTGACATACCAGAGTCTGAAAATTGAGTCTGAATCCAAATAAACTGCATTTCTAATGCATTTTCAAATTACAAGGTATTTTCCTATACCTCTACATGATAGATTTTACCAAGTGTGAGAAAGCCAAACCTACTTTGCAGTACATTATGTAAACTGACTTATATGAATGGTATTATGTGCTTTTAATTGGGGAAGAAGCTTGGTTTAACAATTTGTCTGCATCCAAAACAGGAAAGGAGGCTGCCATGGGTATTGGGTTTGTGTGAAAAGTCAGTCAACAGTGTTCTGATATTTTCATTAAGAATATTTTTTAGATGTGTATCTATTTTCTTAAAGATCCAGAGATCCTTTTAAAAACTAGATTAGAGTCATTTAACAATTGTGAACTGGTTGAATTGAACTAATTTGTACAACTTAAAAGAAAATACATGGCAAAGAAGAGATAAATTGTAAACATTTCAAATGAGCAGGCCAATTGGGGCAGTTGCATAGAATTAATAACAAATAAGACAAATATTTCAAAATAGAACCTACAGCTAAGTAGAACATTTGAACCAGAAATAATAATCAAAAATATAGTGAAAAACAAATTGCTGAGCTAAAAAAAAAAATTATCCTAAACTTTTGACCAACAGAGTGTTTGAGATACTGTACATTTTTTTTAGTAAATGAACGAAAAATACATGTTAGCCAAAATTTATTTAAAACTGTTTGATGAGACAGAACATTTGCATTTGATGTTCCTAAAACATTAAGAATGTTCTGTTTTATGGATCCAATCATAACTAATGTGTTATAATTTATTTATACAGAGATTTTTCCCCTGTTATTGAAAAATATTATATTCCTGATGTAATCAGGCTCCAATATGTCTCTCACATGAGCATTCAAGTTATGTAGTATGAAAGTTTTGTTAACATAATCCATTTTGAACATATTAAACAAAGGATAGATACTCAGTTATTATTGCACAATTAGTAAAGACAGAAAAATCAACAGGAAACAGGGGTATGCTGGAACTGACTTCTAGAAGATCAGGAAAGTCATTCTTCAAATTGGATTTTCAGAGCTGGCATTAATAAAAAAGTAATTATATAAACTTATTGTTCAACAATTTATATTAAAAACAAAGGTAACACACAATTTAAACTCATCAGTTTCTAATTAACTTATTACCTCTTGCTATCATCTATGTTCCTGAGTTTATGTAGATTAATTGTAACTAAGTGGTGAACATGCTTTCATAATTGTGTGCCTCTGAGCATATCTTCTCACTTCCTCATTGCAGGCTGCTCTTGCGTTGGTTTGTAGATTCAGCACTCATATACTGAATTTCAGTCTTAATTTGAAATTTCCCAACTTTTTAGTCAGGGTAAGCTATTCATACCAAGTCTTTAATTCTGTGGTGAACAAGACCACATCTTTTCTTTCTTCTGTGTCTGTTAAATTGCAAATGACCAACAGCTAATACTTGGAGATGTCGGAGAGCTACACAGGTATCACTGAAGACTCAAAAGTTCAGAAAGGATCAGCATACCATACTGAACATAAAGAGCCTGATAGTTTACCCTTCTGACTCTTCACCAGCACTTTCTGGAAATGCAATTCTTCCATGGTCGGAGACTTCCTAATTATTCTGAGGATAATAGAATAAGTGCAAGAGCCTCAGTACAGAACTGAGAAAAGGAGCAGAAGGGAACAGAACTGGGAGGAATACAGCAGCCATATTGATTTGAACCAAGAAGGACAGAACACTGAGAATCAAGAAAGGAACTTGTAGCACATACCTCCAGGCAAGTCAGAGGAATGTCACCAAAAGTTCATAGATTTCAACAAAAAGGAGGAGTATCAGGAGCACCATTCCTACTTAAGCCACTGCTTTCTTCCTCCAAATTTTATGTCAGCTGCAGGAAGCTGTTCCTTATCTCTGATTTCCAGTGAGTGAAAAACAGAACACTCTGGGGCTCATATCCTAAATTTATCTAAAAATTCATAATCTAGTTTATCTACTGTGATCAGAGATTTCTTTTTCTTCAAGTTGTGAGACTTCTCCCAAGAAATTTTCTGATGCAGCATAAGGACTCATGTCCTGAAATATGGATGATCCTTCTCAGGTCCACTTGTTCATCACAAAATTAATTAAAATATAAATCTCACTTTCTGGTAGAATTATCCAAAATATATTGAAATGAAAAATTAGGTTAAATTGAATTAGAAGGAAAGAATGAAAATGCCACCGGCACATCAATTTAACATAAACCCCAAAGGCACAGCCCCAGTGACCTACTTTTTCCAGCCACACCCTACCTTCCTACAGTTACCACCCAATTAATCCACTCAAGTGCATTAATGAACTGATTAGGTAGAATGCAAGTGCTCCCAGGGAAAGGCACCTGCCCCCTCTCTTTGGCACTCAGTACTTACTAAGAATGGGCTGAATTGCTCGGGCACAGTTGTGCATGCCTGTAATCCCAGTGGCTCAGGGGGCTGGGGCAGGAGAATCTCCTAGTTCAAAGCCAGCCTCAGCAACTTAGTGAGGTGCTAAGCAACTCAGTGAACCCTGTCTCTAAATAAAATACCAAAAGGACGGGGAATGTGGCTCAGTAGTGAAGCACCCCTGAGTTCAATCCCTGGTACCCCTCCCCCTGAAAGAAGAATGGGCTTAATTGAGCTCAGTGACTTTCAGCACTGAGCACACTGTGATGGGGTATCGGCAATCTGCAAACTGTAATGGCCCTGAGAGTGGGGCAAAGCTGCCTATTCTAAAGTCCACAAGGATTCAGCGTCTGCCTAGAGTGTCACAGGAACATCTATCCTCATCAGCAGCCTCTGCCACCTGGTCCTATGATCCCTGAAGAAAAGTAGAACTGTCCCTGTTTTCCACACGGTAGTGGAACCATAACTCCACCTAACTCTGAGGACCATGCTCTCCCCACTTCTTGTGCCCAACACAGTAAACATTAGCCTGGCTCTGGTGGTTCTGTGGAAGCCTCCCCTGCCACACAGAACACAAGGAATAAGGACATCAGGATGCCCTCAGACACAGGCAGATGGTGATCCATAAAAAATGCACTTCATCTTTCCTGTAGATTCCTAAGCCTCTATTCCTGCCATACCCCAGAGAAAACCCCAAACCACTTGGGATATTAATTATGATAAAAATTTATTAAGTACTCATAAATGCTTGAAACTACAGGGAACACTAGAGAAACACAGCCATGCATCTACACTCTCATTCAAAGAAAATTAAGTGTCTAAATGATGAGGAAACCTGGTAGCAGTAAATACCAGTTTAATACTTGCATTTTCCCCATCCTTCTCCTAAAGCTATTTATTATTTATTTAGTCTCTTGGATTTCACACCAAATGCCAAAAACTAATATGTGTTCCAGGTAAAATATGATCGTAGTAGAGGAACCTATAAGCAAGTCACTACCAGCCTTATCTCCATCATAAGGGTCCCTGTGAAATATCGCCCACAGTGTCTTCTTAGACGGAAACAGAGAATAAAAAGTGCTCAGACCTTTTAAATGAATATGGCAAGCATGAAGAGAGGCTCTTTTATTTTAATGCTACATACACATCCAGGGAGAAAGTAAGACAGAGAGAAATGATTCTGTTCAACCTCATTTACTTCTTCATTTGGACATTTTCCCCTTATAAATATCCTCAAATTCCTAAAATCCATTTTCTCAGAGCCCCTGATTAAGTTGAAACAGCACAGTAATTAATACACAGGGTGAAGCCCAAAAGGTCCTATGTACCCAAAGTCCCGACTACAATTCACACCTGATGACAATTCTGCCCAACTGCCCACTCTCCAAGGTCAAGTTGCTATTAAATTTTAATAAAAATGACACTTTCATCTAGTGAATTCCAAAGGGCTGAGAGAAATGAGATTAACATAGAAAAATGTCAAGCTGGTGAGTGATTGACCTATTTGGCGGGGATGAATTAAATGAGAATTTTCAATGATGATGTTAAGTGAACAACAGAATAAAAGAGTCAATGGGATAAATACATATAAATTAAACTTTTGAGAGCAGGGCCCACTCTGAAATGAAGGTTTGATCCCCTAGACTGAGGAAGGAACCAAATCCTTTACCTTTTCCCATGCGTGAATTCCTTTTACAAGCCATTTATTTCACCATTAAGGAGCACACTTAAAGAGAAATAATCCCCTAGAAGAAGTAGCACATTGATTTTCATAAAACAACACTGATCCCCCAATGAGTCCTACTAAGGTTTAAGGAGACAGGTAGAAAAGGGTGGTGCAGAGCCCACCTGCATGAATCCCTAAGTAGCCCGGGGTGTCCCAAAGGGTGTTGTTGCTAAAAATGGGGGAAGGGAGAGGTTAGAGTCCGGAGATCTACAACTAAACATCACTGGACAACTCTAAGTCCTCTGGAAGGCTGCTTGAAAAGTCTATTCCCATGATTACCCTAATAGTGCACAGGGGCAGTGATCACTAACAAAAACACAACGGCCCATGGACACAGACTGGTCAGTGATGATAAATAATTGCATTTAAAGAAGGAAGGGGAACCCTAAGATTTTGGTTATTAGCAAGTGCTCCAGCCTCCTTGGATTTCTTGGATAAAATATTCATTCACTGTCGGTCTCAACACGAGTGACAGTCACATAGCACCTCCAGATCTTTTGTTGTTTAATTCTGTGGAGAAGTGACGATATATGTCCACTTTCTAATCATCTTTCAACTTTAATAACCTTAGATGCTAATTATAGTATTTGTGCTAGCCCAAGCAGCTCTTAAGTGTCCAGAGCCAGTGCGAGAGAACCTCTTTTATCATGTGGCTCAGACATTAGGCCATAAAGGAAAATTGAGCCTACTCTGCTGATGTACGAATCTGGTTAGTATGTCCCTTGTAGTAGATGAACTCTGATTAGTATTTTCTCTGTTAAATCATTTAAGACCAGGGAGCTGTGTTCTGCCTTAAATGGCACTAGAGTTTCATAAACAAAAGAGATGGGTCCCCTCAGCAGGGATGTGAAACATCACTGGATTCTGGCTATGGGGAAGCAGGAAAAGGAGCTGACACAGTTCCACCCTGGGAGACACGCTGCATTCCAGCTGCCATCCTCGCTAACATGGTGCTCAGCACTGGCACGAGAAAGAGCTCCTCAAAAGTCATTTAAGGGCTACTGACTGGTGCTGTGACAGATAATGGGCAAAGTGTACTGGACAGAAGTGGGGAGGGCAGAGGCAGCGAAACCTGAAGCACAGAGGAAGGACTAGTCAGGACATGGAATTCACCCCAACGTCTCCACATGGAAAACATAAAATGTCATAGGAAGGTAAGTTTGAGACAACCCCCCAAATGTAAATGACATTTAGATTGTCCCTGCTTGGGATTATCTATTAACAAGGTTATATACGAATTTAACAGAGTACCCTTAAGGGGAAAATTCTAAGTGTAAATCACTGCAAGCCACCAAGCCCTTTGAGGAGGATGCAACTTGATTTCATGGAGGTCTGAGTAAAAAAGGAGAGGAAAATAGCCCTCAGTGAAGACTTCACTCTGCTTCTGTGACATCACTATGGGTTAATTCATGCTAAAAAAAATCACTCGAGCATCCTACTGGAAGAATGCAAAAGGTTTGGAAAACAATGGCCCTGAAACACTGCTCTGGCCACATGGCATACTGACTAGGGCAGGGGGCCACCTTGCTGAGAAAAACACGTGGGAATGAATCATGGCTCCACTATGTCACATGTACAACCTCAGACAAGCTACTTGTCCCTCTGAGCCTTGGTCTATTCAGGCTATGAAATGAGGCCAGTCGTGCATGACCCTTATGGGTTCTAACTATGGAAACACACCATGGAGGGCCTGGATACAGTAGGTGTACAGAGGGAGGATTTTTCTAATCTCAGAACTACCAAAAGCATCACTGAAGGATGGGCTTGAGAGACGCTAGAAAGCTAAGGCAGAGACACAGCTTAGGGACACAGAATATTCTTTATTCTCTCCCCTAGTTCCCACTGATCCTGGTGGAGGACTCAGAAGAGACCCGAATTTATAAGCATGTATTTCAGTGAAGCACAAGGATTGTAAATGCAAGCTCTTCGGGAGGAAGGAGCAGGAAATAAAAGGCACTCACAGTGGCAGAACTTGACAGGCAGAAGGGCCATCTTGAGAAGCCGTGTGCCCTGCAGGCAGCCAAGGGGACAGAAAAAATAGGCTTCACTGCTCTGGATGGTTCTGTGTAACCACCTGCCTAAATGGCTGTTTAATATTTGCTAAATGAATAGGGACACAGCAAGCACCACTGACATCCACAAATCCTAATGTCCTGATGGCTTTAGATAAAATAACTTAGTATTATTCAAGCCTAATTCAAACCAAGCTTTGCTGTGGTTCTCCTCCTCCTCCTCCTTCACCAGCCCTTGTCGCAAAACTCCACACTACATTCAGCTTTTCAGCCAGAGAGCATGTGACAAAACCAACAGCAATGACGGAGACTCCTGACATTGCTACAAATGTAAGGCATGTGCACCAAAGTAATTGGAACGGCTCTAAGCTCCAGCTCTCAGTCTGGACAGTTCTTGGCTCTTTCTGCCACAAGCCAGAAAACAGGAAGTTCAAAGATTCTGGGAATCTAGGAATATAAAGAGCCAGGTCCTCACTGATGGCCTCCCCTAATTTACCAAGCAGAGCCACAGCCTCACCTACACAACGGTAAGCAGCCTTTTTCTGTACAAATTAAATGTATGAATTCAAACCACTGCTATCTGTGCTCTTCTGAAACTAAAGTATTGAACCTCTAGCAGATATGTGTAATTTTTCTCCCAAACCTTTAAAGATGTGGACAGGTTGTAGGCAACACACAGAACTGCCTCTGAGATCTGACAGCCCTGAAACCAATTCAGCCTCTGGGAAGAGTCTGTCAGAAAATTGTGCACTCAGATTTTAGGCTGAAGGTGCTTATTCTCTACATATTAGAGGATCAATCTCCAATCATTCAGGAGAACACTAACTCATTAGAATCATGTGGGATCTGCCAAGGAAAATAACTTTACAGTCACTGACTCAAAACAGGCCAGCTGAATGAGAGCGTTTCTCAGGCACATGCCTTGTAAACAGACGAGCATACCCCACGAGGCCAGTGTTCTCATAGTTTCAGATTTCCATGTCAAAGACCTATAGATTGTCTCATACTAGAGAAGTTGAGAGACTTTAGGTTAGTCATTTCACTTCTTGGTCCCACAGTCTCCTTAGCTGTAAAACAGCAGACTGGGTCAGGTGGTCCACGGATGCCTTATGGCCCAGAAATGCCATGCTCGTTCATACCTATGCCACTGAGCTACCACCGCAAAAGGAAGGTAGAGATTCCAATAAGAGATCACACTAGTTGCGTTTTACTGTGAAAAATCATGCCTAACTGGGCATGGTGGCACATGTCTATAATCCCAGCAACTTGACAGGCTGAGGCAGGAGGATTGCAAGTTCAAAGCCAGCCTCAGCAAAAGCAAGGCCCTAAGCAACTCAGTGAGACCCTGTCTCAAAGTAAAATACAAAATAGGGCTGGGGGTGTGGCTCAGTGGTTAAGCACCCTTGAGTTCAATCCCTGGTACCTGCTTCCAAAAAAACCCCTGCCTCCCCTGCCCCCTTTGGTCTTTTTCTCCTTATTTGGTGATTAATTTTCTTTCTTAGAATAGCAGCCCAATTTTGGAATGTATCTCTCTAGAAATAAAAGCAAGGCCTTCTGAAGTTGACAGTCTCTAAAATGATCTTAAAGCATGCACATGTGTGCGAGAGAGGAGGTGTCTGTGAGTGTAGCCATGCTGGGGCTGAATCAGCACTAGGATCCTAGTGACTTTCTGCCACTCATTAGCCATGTGCAAAATGGGGACAAAACCGTCTTTTCTACTTATCCTAGAGATACTAGAAGATTCAAATGAAATAAGTATAGAAAAGAATCCATAAATCATTAAGCATGGCACAAATATAAGGCAAGTTGTTTGATTAACTTTTCTTAGTCTTAGAGACAAAGGTTTTCTTGAAATCAGAGGGGGAAAAGTCACATTTGAGAGTAGATGTTCATTAAACTTTAACTTGCTTAAAAATTAAATACTAGTAAAGAGCTGTGAATGAAAAGCATTCAACCATTCAATAGACATCTTTTTGCTAAGACATTTTTCTGCCTTTCTCCATGGCAGACCCAGGGGGGCAAGGCATGGGCACACAACGTTGCCCGAGTTCTGAGAGGGCAGTCACTTTGGGTTACTGCTGCATCCTTAGCACCCAGCACAGCAATGAGACAGACAATCGACATTTTAGAATGAACAAATGAGACATGGCCCCTGTCACTGAAGGGTGAGAGTGCAGTACGGAGGGCCTGGCACATAGCAAGAGCGCTGTCGTGGTGGATTTGGAAGAACTCCATACAGTCAGGGCATGGAGGAAGGCATGATCAATTCAACTTGAACTGAGCTCAGTGAGTGGGGCTGCAGGAAAGTGATGAGCTTAGAGCGAAATGTGCATAAATTTAGTAAGGAGTCGAACTCCCCTTCAGTCCTGAGGAGTCGGAGTGAAATACATGGTAAAACATGAACAACATGTTGTAAATAAAACAGGGTGCAGGAAGGAACAGACAGTGTTCATCTCATCTTCGCTGTATGTAGGCCTACTGAGCTGAATGCCCCTTACATGGCTGCTACATGGTTGGGATGAATATTCCCAAAAGGTCAATGGCTAAAGGCCCGATCCCCAGCCTGATGCTATCTCCAGGTGGTGGAACCTTTAGGAATGGGGCCTGTGGGAGATCCTTGGATCACCGGGGCATCCCCTTGAAGGGAATGCGAGGACCCGGGCCTGTTGTCTCTCTCTTCTCCCTGCCCCTCCTGGCTTGTGAAATGACCACTCAACATGAAACAGACTACCAGTCGTGGCATGCTGCCCTTGCCAGAGGCTGTCCAATGTTGGATTTGAACCTCCAAAATGTGAGCTAAAAAGGCTTTTTCTCAGCTGGGCACAGTGGTGCACCCCTGTGACCACAGCTATCAGGAGGAAGGCTGAGAATGGCAGGTTTGAGGCCAACTCAGTAAGACCCCATCTGAAAATTTTGAAAAGGCTGGGGGTGAGGCTCAGTGGTAGAGCACCTGTCCAGCAGGGTGAAGCCCTTGTTTCTGTCCTCACTACCAAATCAATAAACAGCTTCTTTCTTTGCAAGCTAATGGCCTCAGGCATCTCAGGTAGGACCAGGATGCTGACTAACGCAATGGCATTAGGTACTGGGAGGGGAAATGTAAACACAAGGCCTGAGACAGTCAGTGAGGGAAAAAGGATCTTGGCAGCTTTCACAGAGGTCTAGCAACATCGCCGTCGTCATTGATTCTGAGGTCCACTAATGGTGTTTGTGGCACTAAATATTATTTTCAGTAATAAACATCACACAATGGTGACGAACACTGTGTATGAAGAAAATATCAAATATTCTCAGATAAAGGCAAGAAATGTGCCACGGTCAGCTATAGCATATTCATTTGGTGTTAATAAATGGCCCGTATCAGAAAACCCACTGCTCCTGATAACTGAGTGTCAGTGACCGACTGTGTGGGGCACATGTCTTCCTCAGGCTGTGGTCCCCAGAATTACTCTGCTCCACAGGGAAAGTGGAAGAGGGGTAATTAATAGTCTATAACAATTTATACTGCCCCAGGCTCATGGCTGAGGAATTATTTCAGTGGCAGTTTTGATTACATAAACTGATCAGTAAAATAATCTGCAGTTTTCTGCCATTAAAATTGAGTGTAACTTGCTAGGAAAATCTAAAATGACCTAACAAATTCAGACACAATTATGAGATAGTTCACTGTATACCTGTTATATCAGTTCAGCCAAGTCGTGTCTAATTTATGGATTCCATTTAGTAAAAAGGAACTGTGGTGCTGAAGGAAAGTGATCATTGTATATAATCTAATATCATCAGGAGATTTCTTTCTCAACAGCAAAATTGAGGCTAACAGAATAAAGGTGAGACAGGCTCATTATCATTAATGAAAGGAAAATGCATCTTAAAAGTATGTTATTAAGTTAGCCTGCTTATGACATTTCATTTTCATTTCAGAAGGGACACATGGGGACAAAAAACAGCAAAAGTAAAGCAGCCATTCAAAAATACATTTTGAGGGCTGGGGTTATGGCTCAGTGGCAGATCACTTGCCTGACATGTGTGAGGCCCTGGGTTTGATCCTCAGCACCATATAAAATAAATAAATAAATAAAGGTATTGTGTTTCCATATTACAATTAAAATTTTTTTTTAAAAAATACATTTTGGAATTCAAACGCGGGCGGGCGGGCCCGCAGCCCTGCAGTTGCAGTCCTGTTCTCCGAGTTCCCGTCTCCCTGCCAGCGCTGCCGGGATGGCCTCGCAAAACCGGGACCCAGCCGCCGCCAGCGTCGCTGCAGCGCGTAAAGGAGCCGAGCCCAGCGGGGGCGCCGCCCGGGGCCCTGTGGGCAAGAGGCTACAGCAGGAGCTGATGACCCTCATGATGTCTGGTGACAAAGGAATTTCTGCCTTCCCTGAATCAGACAATCTTTTCAAATGGGTAGGGACCATCCATGGAGCAGCTGGCACGGTGTATGAAGACCTGAGGTACAAGCTGTCCTTAGAGTTCCCCAGTGGCTACCCCTACAACGCTCCCACAGTGAAGTTCCTCACGCCCTGCTACCACCCCAACGTGGACACTCAGGGCAACATCTGCCTGGACATCCTCAAGGACAAGTGGTCTGCCCTGTATGACGTCAGGACCATCCTGCTGTCCATCCAGAGCCTGTTAGGAGAACCCAACATCGACAGCCCTCTCAACACACACGCTGCTGAGCTCTGGAAAAACCCCACAGCTTTTAAAAAGTACCTGCAAGAAACCTACTCAAAGCAGGTCTCCAGCCAGGAGCCCTGACCGGGGTTGTCCAGCTCTCTGTGTTGATTCCTCCTTAGGTAGCCTGTCCTCTTCTTGGTTTCTGTATAGGACTATGTATCTTGAGCTGTGGTATTATTTTTGTTTTGTTTCTGTCTTTTAAACTAAGTGTGGTTGAGACCCTGCAATGTATATTAAATAAATACATTTTGGTTGGTTTTTGTAAAAAAAAAAAAAAATAAAAAAATACATTTTGGTTTCAGGACTCTTTATATGTTTAGAAAGTACAAATCCAAAGAGCTTTTGTTTATGTGGATTCTACTCACTAATATTTAATATATGAGGAATTAAAATGGTTGAATATTGGGGCTGGGGTTGTGGCTCAGAGGTAGAGCACTGGCCTACCATGTATGAGGTACTGGGGTCGATTCTCAGCACCACATAAAAAATAAAATAAAGATATTGCATCCACCTTTAATTAAAAAAATAAGCATTAAAATGGTTGAATATTTGTGTATTAACCCATAAAAAATAAAAATCAATTACAGGTCAATATAAATAACACATTTTCATGAAAAGTAACTGTCTTCTAAACAAAATGAGGAAAAATAACATTTTTAAAAATGTAAGTTTGCTTAATGGAAGACAACTGGATTTTCCAATTTGCTTCCGCATTGAATCTGTTAAAATACATTCTCACACAGATATGTAACTGGAAAGGGGATAAGTGGACATTATTCTTTATCACTATACCAAAACTCAACCCTCAACATGTTTTTGAAAGGCTGGCTGTAATATGGAATCTGAGACTACAACAGTGAACCTTTGGTTCACGGTCACTTTCAAATCCATTGTCCCTCCTGTGCTTGGCATCCTAGCCACTTGTGATTTTATAACCTTCCTGTGTTGGTTATTTTGGAAAATACTGTTTACTGAGGCAAGGCTTCAGATCTCCTAGCACTGACACATTTCATTATACACTATCAAAAACTCACCACCAATCTCAGGAAGGATTTTTTCTTTCTTTTTGAGCTGGAAATCTAACCTAGAACTCTACACCTGTCAGACAAGAACTCTCCCTAGTATTCCCAGTCGCATAAGTATTTAAGTATTGGGAAATTGTCACAGCCAACAGGAGTGGATACAAATTTCGCAAAATTCCAATTTTTCTTTAGAAGTCTGAATTGGTAACAATCCAAATTTCCTTGGAGTGACAGGTTCACTCATTTATTTTTTCACTCATTCATTTTTTATAAAATGTCTCTAAATACCTATGTCTGAAAACCAGTTTTTGTGTCAGTCATTCTTCCATATTGAAAAAAAAAATGCGGGCTGGAGTTGTTGCTTAGTGGTAGAGCACTTGTACCTGCGAGACCCTAGATTCGGTCCTCAGCACCACATAAAAATATATGAATAAAATAAAGGTATTGAGTCCAACTACAACTAAAAAATAAATATTGTTTTTTTAAAAAAAATGTGTTTCATGAAAGAGCAGACACTCAGCTCACAATGCAAACAACTGCACCAGTGCCTTTTTTGGAAGCAACCACAGTGCTTTGGCGCGTATACAGCAGGGGCAATATGTACCAGGCACACAGGAGATTAAAAAGATACACTCAGCCCTATGTGGCCTGCCATCCCAGCAACTCAGGAGGCTGAGGCAGGAGGATTTCAAATTTGAGGCCAGCCTCAGCAACTTAGCAAGGTCCTATTTCAAAATAAAATAAAAAGGGCTGGGGATATAGCTCAGTGGTAGAGCACTTGCATAGCACATTTGAAGCCCTGAGTTCAGTCCCAAATAATGCGAGGAAACATATAATTGAGGGTTGAGATACAATAAAATTCATGTTTTTATTGCTTCACTGAGAACATTCTTAAAGTGAAACTAGCTCCCCACTCCTTTTAACTGCATGTTCATGACAATGAAGAATACGGTGACGACCTGTACTGTTTGGTGCCACTGCCTGGATTTATACTAAGACTCTACCATTTTTTGTCCATCATTGATATTGTGCAAACATCAACACAGTACCAAAAACAAAACAAACAAACAAAGAAAAAACCCAGGTAAATAACATCTTTGTATTCTCATGAAAATAGTGTTGGCCTCACAGATTCCCTGAAAGGACCTCAGGGCCCTCAGGGGGTGCACAGACCATACTTTGAGCACCCTGAGAACCACAGGTGTCGAGGACAGTTTTGAGGTCTGCATGGTCTGAGTCGTGCTTCTGAGACTTTCTTGCTGTGTGCTCTTGGACACCTTGCTTAACCTCTTGTGGCCTTAGTTCACTCACTTAACAAAACAAAGATAAAAATACCCATTTCAGAATGAATCGGACATAACTTTCCTATGTGCATATAGGAATACACAACCAGTAAAACTCTTCTTCGTGTAAAAGAATGGGTTCCAAATAAAGTAAGTTATATTCCATGTATGTAGAATATGTCAAAATATACTCCACTGTCATGTATATATGTAAAGAGCAAATTAAAAATAAAAGGAAAAAGAATCCCGTTTCAGATCCCAACAGGGAGAAGGTCACAGGAGGTGTGTGAGGAGGAGCAGAGTGCTCAGTAGGTGTTCACCAATGTTATTTTTAGCTCTTTCCCCTGCATAGAGAGGAGCTTATCCCATTTCTCACATATGCAAAGGCCAAGAGAGGTCAAAGGCCTGAAGATCAGAAGAACTAATGATGAATTGCTCTGAGAACAATGCATAAATAACGGATCAACTCATACAGTTGAAACTGAGAGACTTGAAAACGCTTTGGACAAATGTTTATATTTTCTGCCAGTGAACATTTGTAAACTGTCTCGGTTTCACAAGTGACAGTGTGAACACTCTTCCTGAACCATTTATTACTGCACTTGAGATACTCTTGACTCCTTGCCGACACTCACAGGAAAACCATTAAGAATCCTTTTTCCTTTGTTCTCTAGAGCTCGCAAGGTTGCTCTCAACATAATCTCTGTGATTTCAGACTTCTTCTCCAGCTGCTGGATCCCATCTGGTGTCCTTTATCTAGGACACCTGCTTCAGGAATGAGACAATTAACGCGATGAACCAGTTCCTTGTAGAAAATAAAAATTTCCCATTTCCTTAGGAATGTTAGTAAGAGAGAGAAAAAATGTTTAATAAAGCATGATTACACATCTAATTACCAGATGGCAAGTATTTAACCAGAACAGATATTCTAATTGCTGTATCTTGTTTTGCTCCACTGAGACATTGTATTAGTTATCTATTGCTGCGTAACAACATTTCCACAGGCTTAGTTGCTTAAAATAACACACATTTATTATCTTACAACCCTGTGAGTCAGGAGTCCAGCAGAGCTGAGCTCCTTCTTCTGCAAGTCTGCAATGAGGTGTCCTCGAGGCCTGGGGTTCTCATGAGGAGCCTCAGTTTGGGGAAGATCTGCCTCCCTGCCTGTGTGGTTTGGGGCTGCATCTGTTCCCTGTGATGTTAGAAGTGAGAGCTGCAGTTTTTTGACATCCATCAGCGGAGACTGCCCTCAGCTCCTCAAGGCCACCCGCAGTCCTTTGCTCTGTGGGGTTCACCAACATGGCTACTAATTTCCTCAAGTACAACAAGGGAGAGAGAGACTCCAGCAAGACAGGGCTACAATCTTATATAACATAATCTCATAAACGTAATCGTGTAAACTCTGTTATGTTTGACATATCCCATTGGCAAGTCACAGATCCTGGCCATACTCGAGGGGGAGATCACACACAGGCAGGGACACCAGGAAGCAGGAATCCTGGGAACCACCTTAAGAGCATATTTGCCAGATAAGCTGGAGCATGCAACGGGGCTGGTGGGGAGTAGTGAGCAGTTGAGAAGAGTCAGGATTAGGGTGAAGAAAGTTAATAAACTTGACGATTATGGAGAAGGAGGAGTGTAGTACTACTATCAATCTAAACCTAGATTCACAGAGGCGCAGCAAATCTAGATAGAGCACAGATAGTCTTGCTACATAGGAGGTCTGATTAGTGGGTTGAAGAGATTATATGGCATGGCTCTGGAAAAGCTCTCAGTTGTAGCAGGATCCCAGGGAGCAGCTGGAATATGGAAAAAGGATCTAGGCCATGGAAAGGGTGAATTGAGAGGAGACAGACTTGGTGTCTGGGCTCTAGGTCTAGTGATGGGGACTGGAAAGCTAATGAGAGTAAGGATAGCATGAGGACCCAGGTCCAGAGCTCAGAGAGCAGCAAGCAAGTATATTCCATAGCTAATAAACAGCCCAGGGCCACTTTTGCTCCCCAGACTGACTCGGGCATGGGCTGACAAGGTGAGGCTGGACTTTGAGGTATTGATGTGGAACACTGAGCAGGGGGAGAGAGGAAAACTGGCTTGGATAGTTCAGGACCCATTTTCAGGATCCTGGATGGAGAACACACTCATAGTATGGTAAGAACCCATCAGAATCCGGCTTGCTAGTCTTGTCTCCCTCTGTTTGCCACACACCAGCCTGCTGTGTCCCGAACACGCCTATGAGGCTTAGCCCCTGTTTACTCTCCCTGGACCATCCTACCTCCTCCACCTCCTCCTGGGGATCCCTACTTATTGTTCAGGACCTAGTTCAAATGTTGTTTTCTCTGTGAATGGTGCCCACTGTGCAGATCTCATGGTTGCCTATTCTTGGTGTCTTTACCTAATAGACTGTGGATATGAGAGGGCAAGGACAATGTCTATCCATTCTACCTGTAATAGTGGCTGGCATCTAGTGGGGACTTGGTAAAAATTATCAGAACAGCAAAAGCAGGGAGCAGCTACATAGTGCTTATTGAGTTTGCTTTATGAGCCTAATATTGTTCCCCCATCCCCCCGTTACACACCCACTTCTTGCAATATTGATGGGAGCTCTGTGTCTGTGCCTGGGTTCACAGGGCTGCTGTTCTTTAATGAGCATTAATGCAGTTGAAGCCTGACATCGAAGGCTGAAAAAACAGCAATAAATCTTTTATGGACAAACTGCAAATCTGCATGCTCGGTCAGACATTTCCCCTGTTGACCCTGAGCTCTGATCACCAGATGTGAGAGGTAAAGCAGAACACAACACCCACATGTTTTCAAAAGAGAGCAAATCCCAAGTGGGGTTCATGGCTGCCACTGTGGGTAACCCAGAAAATCCACATGACCCAAAGGTGATTTTCAGTCCCTCTCCCTTTGCTGACAAGAAAAACACACATCTTGGCACTTGGTGTCTTTAGTGTCTGAAGCTACAGTAAAAGAATTTCCTCTTAAAAATTCATTCTGCATGTGAGCCTGGCTTCCTCATGTCCTCACATGTGAGACTTTAATGACTAAACCCAATGTACAAAGTTGGATTTCCAACCCAGCAATGACTACTTCTGAGGCTACTAAGAAATGTTCCAGCTCTGCCTATCTTCTACAGGGCAGAAGACATGGGCTACTTGTCATCCTCAGACATCAACAACAGTATCTGTCAAGATGCTCTAAGATTTTCAGTTGAAATAAATCTTTCAAATCTGATTGTTAATGCTCAAGATGACCCCAATGGAGAGTGGCTGGAAATAAGGACTCAGTGATTCTACAAGAGCCCTCTTCAGCTTCTTAATATGGACATTAAACTCTGGAAATGGGAACAAATTATGCACACATCTTTTCACTTTATTTTAAAATATGCATAGATCCATGTTTTAAAATGCCCTTTGGCCCAGGACAATGAAAGAATTCCATTCATAATGAGGGACAAGCATTAGCAATGCTGACAAAAAAAAGAATTAATTTGCTTAATATGTCCTTGGAGTCAGGCTTGTGGAGAGAACATGTGCAGGAAGTAGAGGGCCCGTCTCCACGATGCTCTCAACACCACACTCAGCAAAGTGGGTGCGTCCCACAGGGAGAGCTGGCACCTCACACAGCATCCTGACTGTCCGCTGCCTCTTCTGTCTTTCCTTCTTTCCGCTCAACAAATATTCCTTGGGAGCTTGCTAAGTGCTATTGCTACGGTAGGACCATAGAAGGGAGTTTAAATAGTGGCATAAGTGACAAATGTAAGATATGAAAAAGGAACTTTTTAAAAAATATTTTTTAAATTGTTGATGGACCTTTACTTTATTTATTAATTTATTTTTATGCGGTGCTGAGAATCAAACCCAGGACCTCACACATGCTGAGCAAGTGCTCTACCACTGAGCCACCACCCCAGCCTGAAAAAGGAACTTTTAAACCGCATTAGGTGAAGCCAACAATGTCCTCTGGGAAACACACTTGGCTTTTTCCACCAAAGAAAAGTAATTGAAATTGAGAAAATATTTACCTTCTCTATTCATTGTTAAAAGGTTACAGAGGCTACTATGAAATTCCAGGTTTTATAATCTATTCTGAAGAGCACCTGTGCATTAGGACTTAATTCTTTGCTCTGGGGTTGATCTGCTTTCTCATCCCCACAGTGGGACTTCCTGATCAGAGCCTGAGCTTCCCAGGGCGGTCCCTTTGAAAAGGTCTCACTGTTCAATGACAAGGGACGTTTTGTAGAAAACAAGTACAATTACACAAGTGGCTAAGTTCAAGATTTAATGTGTGCATGACACTAACATGAATAAACCTTTTACTACTCTATCTCAGACATGGAAAATGAAAATGACTTTTTACATTAATACAGTTAGGTTTACAAGAATGTTATAAAACCTGACATGATGAAGAAATAAAAACTCACTGAAAGCCTGATTTTTAAAATATTTTTATTAGAGCTTTATAGTTCTACGCAGTGGTTGCGATATGCTGACAAATGCACATGCTTGGAAATCGATTCCAGCTCATGACCCCCTTCTGCCCTCCTGTCCTCCCCTCACCCAGTCTCCTCCCTCTGCTCCACCAGACTTCCTTTTGCTCATCTACCAATTTATATTTGATTGGTTCTTCATGTTATCCTATCCTCTCCATCTTCCCTTTATTTTATTCTAGCTTCCATATATTAGAGAAGACACCCAACCTTTGAGTTTCTGAGTTTGGCTAATTTCACTTGGCCATCCATTTACTGGCTAATGTCATAATTTCATTCTTTTTCATGGCTGAGTAGAAAAAATACACACACACATACACACACACACATAAATAAATTTCTTAATCCATTTATCTATTGTCAAACATCTGGTGGATTCCATACTTGTAGTTATTATGAACTGTGCTGCTGTCAACATTGGTGTGGGTGTATCGCTGCAGTATGCTGAATTTAGATCTTTTGGGAAATACCCAGGAGTGTGACAGCTGGGTCATATGGTGGTTCCATCTCTAGATTTTGAGGAATCTCTGTACTGCTTTCCAGAGTGGTTGTTCTGGTCTGCAGTCCCACCAGCAGTGTACCTTTCCCCTTACAAGCTTGCCAGCATTTATTGTTCATTTCTTGATCATTGCCATTCTGACTGGAGTGACATGGAATGTTAGTATGGTTTTGATTTGCATTTCCCTGATTGCTAGAGATGTTGAACAATTTTTATGTATTTATGGCCTTTTGTGTTTCTTCTTTTGAGAAGTTCCTATTTAGTTCTTTGGATATTTATTGATTGGGGTATTTGGAGTTTTTTCTGGTGCTAAATATTTTTAGTTCTTTGTATATTCTGGATATTAATCCCCTCTTGGAAGAGTAGCCTGCCAAGATATTCTCCCACTCTGTAGGTTCTCTCCTCACACTCTTAATCATTTCCTTTGCTAAGCAGAAGATTTTTAGTTTGATGGCATCCCACTTATTAATTCTTGGTTTTATTTCTTGCATTTTGGGGGTCCTATTAAGAAAGTCAGTGCCAATACCTTCTCAATGGAGTGTTGACACTGTTTTCTTTTAGTGGTTGTAAAGTTTCTGGTCTTAATTCCTAAGTCTTTACCCACCTCAATTTGAATTTTGTGCAGGGGTCTAATCTCATCCTTCCACATATAACTATCCAGTTTTCCCTGCACCATTTGTTAAAAGGGCTGTCTGTTCCCCAAGCTATATTTTTGGCACTTTTGTTAAATATCAAGATGACTGAAGGTATGTGGATTTGTCTCTGTGTCTTCTGTTCCATTGGTCTTCATGTTTATTTTGATGCCAAAGCCATACATTTGTTTGTTTGTTACGACAGCTCTGTAGATGAGTTTCAGAGCAGTATTGTGATACCTCCTGCTTTGTCTTGCTCAGTAGTGCTCAAAAGCCTGATATTAACCTACCTTTTTATGTGAGCTTTGGCTTTTGGAGGGCAAATCCCATCAGACTGACAAATATTTCCACAGATATTAATGATTCATAAAACACTTAACATATTATTTCATTTAATCTTCTGCAGCAATGGTTTTCCATTGCTAGGGGCAATTTCTCCCCTAGGGACATCTGGCAGAGTCTGGAGGCATGTTTGGTTGTCACAGCTGAGGACAGGCTGGTCCTGGCAATTAGCAGGCAAAGGGGGATGGTGCTGTTAACCTCCTCACTCTGCTCAGGACAGCTCCCCACAACAAAGAAGGAGCCAGTGCCACACGTCCACAGAGCTGAGAGAGAAAAGCCTTGAATTGAGTAGTGTTTCTTGAGCTTTAACACGCGTATGCTCTACCTGAAGGTCAAGTTCAAATGCAGTGGGCCTGGGGCAGGGCTTGGCCTTCTGCAGCTTGCCTGGGTTCCCAGGGGGTGCTGATGTTAGAGGCCCGTGGAATTCCCAGGACCCAGAGCACACGCAGTATCCCGGTGCCAGGCTGCCTCACGTAGACCTTCTCAAGAACCTGCTCTCAAAGCCCTGGTGAGTGGGCTGCGTGGATACACTTTTCAGCCATATAATTATATATTATACCTTGAGGGACCCGGAACCCAGTTTTCCCTCAGCCCTGTCCCTAGAGTCTGAAGGTCATACGCCCTCTCTTGAGAACTTGTTATCAGGCCTCCAGGGGTTCAAACAGGGTTTCTGCTGACAACCAGCAGCTGGTAAGCAATTCCAGGTGCTAGAAGTGGATGTAGGGCCAGGGCAGGAATAGTCATGTGTGGAGCCCATACACCTAGAGAAATAGAGGGTTCTTAGCCAAATGAGCAGATTCCTGATGACAGGAAACACGACACATGACCTCCCCTTAGTTCCACAAGTTTGTGACCCAGCTGAACTCCCTGCCCTGGAACTCTTTGGTACCTCTATATACTACATCTATATTCTCCCCACTCCCCTCTTGTTTTGAATTTTTTGTTTTGGTTTGGTTTGGGTTTAAGTTAGTTTAAGGAATTTATTCACTTAAAACAACCAATTTCTGGGCTGTAGGTGTAGCTCAGTGGTAGAGCACTTGCCAACCATGTGTAAGACCCTGGGTTCAGAGCCACCAAAAAACAAAAACAAAAACAAACAAACCCCCAAAACCCCCAAACAAACAAAAAGCCAACCCCCTAAGAAACCCAACTTATTCCTGCCCACAATGTCTGTCCACCATCTTGAAGAGCGTAACCATGGCTGAGTACCATTTCTTCTTCTTTTGCCATTCTTTGATCAAGTGTCTATTCAGACCTCTTGCTAATTTTTATACTGTATTATTTTCTTCTTATTTTCTCAATAGTGTCTTTCACAGAGCCAAAGTTTTCATTTGGTGAAGTCCAATTTGTCAATCCTATTTCTTTTTTAAATTTATTTGCTCTTTTTAGATATACTTGACAGGAGAGTGTGTTTGTCATGTAACTTCCCATTCTTGTGGTTGTATATGATGTGGAGTTTCACTGGTTGTATATTCACAAATGAACATTTTTTCAGTCAATAAAACTGTTTGGGGAGCTGGGGTTGTAGCTAAGTGGTGGAGCACTTGCCTCGCACATGTGAAGCACTGGGTTTGATCCTCAGTACCACACAAAAATAAGTAAATAAAAAATACATATTTTTAAAAAAAATATGTTTTTATACATGGGCACAATATCTTTATTTTGTTTATTTATTTTTATGTGGTGCTGAGGATCGAACCTGGGTCTCACACATTCGAGGTGAGTGCTCTACTACTGAGCCTCTTCTGTTCTTCCCTATAGGTCTCCAAGTGATTTAGCCTTCCTGACACATGGATTTGAAAAGAATTTTAAATGGAAATTAGAAAACGTTTTGAACTGAATGGAAATCCAGCATGTCAAAACAGCTCCCCCAAAATACATATCTTTTAAAAAACTATTCAGGTTATCTATTTATTCTTATTTTTAAAATATTTTTTAGTTGTAGACAGACACAATACCTTTATTTTATTTATTTATTTTTACATGGTCTGAGGACCAAACCCACTGCCTCTTACATGTCAGGCAAGTGCTACCACTGAGCCCCAGCCCCAGCCCTATCTATTTATTCTTGAGTGAGCTTTGCTAGGTTTTATCTTTTACACAATTTATTTCATTAAGTTGTCAGATTTATTAGCATATGTTGATATAAATCTAATGTTTCTTTGTTATGTTTTTAATATTTATAGTGATATCAGATCTCTCCTTATGTCAGTGGTTTGTGTTTTTGGTTTTTTGTCCTGACCAGTCTAGCTAGAATATTAATTTTATTTGTTTTTCTCAAAGTACTAGCTTCAGAGTTTATTGATTATCTGTATTTTTTGTTTTGTTTTCTGTTTTACTGATTTCTGATCTGATGTTTATTAGTTCATTTCTTGGCTTATGTGGGGTTTAACCCGCCCTTCTTTCCCTGGTTTCTCCAGTCGTTAGCTTAGGACTTCTTTCCTTTTGTAATACAGCTATTCAGTGTTACAAACATCTCCCTAAGCACTGTCTAGTGGCATCCCACAAGTTTTGACATGCTGGATTTCCATTCAGCTCAAAACGTTTTCTAATTTCCTTTTAAAATTCTTTTCGCATCCATATGTCAGGAAGGCTAAATCACTTGGAAAAGAGATGGGATTTGAGTCCAATCCTCTCTGATTCTGCCTTTGTCCCTAGTCACCATGGAGCCACACTGCATGACAAGCCTTTCCACATCTCCATCATTAATACTTGTGGCTATTTTTGCCTGGAACACTCTTCTTTTATCTAACTTGTATGTGACTTCCAAACTACCTCAAGCATTATCTTCTCTAGAGATAATAGTGAAATTTTTAAAAAATAGTACATGCTAATATTTGTTCAGGGGTTCCTGAATTCCAGGTACTATAACCAGTTACCTCATTGAATACTTAAAACAACCACGTATGACTGGCATTTTAATGCTGAGAAAATATCCAAGGTCATAAGCTAGTAAATGGGTAAGTGGTAGAGGTGAGATTTAACCATTTTCCTCAGGTAAAACCTTCCGAGGAGCTGGGGAAGGCCTAGCTAAAGACATGCAGTGGAGCTCCCTGAGAAGCTTCTGAAATACACACACTCAAGCCAGCTGCATTTCTATATTCTATAATCTGAAAACAAAATAAAATTTTAAAAATGAATTCTAGGTACAATAGCACAAACAAGAATAAGATAAAAATGTTTTACATAATAAAAATAATCTAAATAAATAATTTAACCAAGAGGCAAAAGATTTATGTACTGACAACTACAAAATATTACTGAAAGCAATTAAGAAAACATAAATGAATGGTAGGCCATCCTGTGTCACTGACTGGGAGAAATAATATTAAGATGACAGTGCGGCCCAGAGTGAACTTTAGATTCAGAGACATGTTTATCAAAATCTTAACGGAGTTGGGCTCCTGCCCAAACATCCCAGGTGAGTCAGGAGGATGGAAAATTTGAAGCCAACCTGGGCCAAACTTAAAAATAAAAGAAGTTGAAGATGTAGCTTAGTGTGTGATGTCCAGGGTTCAATTCTGAGTGCTTAAAAAAAGTCTCAATGACACTTTTTGCAGAAATAGAAAAACTCATCTAAAACTCCTATGGAACCCTAAAGTACCCCCCTCTACTCCAAAATATGGAAGAAGAACAAAGTTGAAGGATTCACACTTCCCAACTTCAAAACTTACTATAAAGACACAGTAATTTAAAAAAAGTAGGATACTGACATAAAACAAATACACAGAACACTGGGGCAGAATGGAGGGCCCTCAGATGGAGTCAATTCATTCCCTACAGGAGCCCCAGGACCAATCAATGGAGAAAGGAGAGTCTTTCCAACACATGGCACTGGAAAACTGGAAGCCCACCTGCAAGAGAATGAAGCTGGACCCTTAACTTTCCAACATACATGAAAATTGACTCTGAATGGATCAAAAACCTAAATGTAAGAGCTAGAACTATAAAGCTCTAGGATAAAACATGAGGGAAAAGCTTCATGACCTCGAATCTGACAGTGACTTCTTAAATGACACCAATGGCACAGCAATAAAACTAAAAATAAACCAAACTTCATCAAAGGTCACTGAAAAGAGAATGAAAAGACAATACACAGCAGAAGACAAAATGTTTTCAACTTCTATACCTGAGAAGGGGTTGACACCTGGAATACATGTGTACCTCTTACAGCTCAACAATAATTAGGAATCACCTAATTTAGGCATCAAGCTTGATCATTTCTCTAAACAAGAACCCAAATGGCCAATAAGCTCATGAAAAGATACATTACTAGTCCCTCAGGAAAACCACAATGAGAGCTACTTCACACCCACTCTGAAGCTGTTATGTAACAAGGATTGGATGTCAAGAGATTGAAACCCTTGCACACTATAGAATGGCACAGTTGCAATGGAAAACAACGTATGATTCCTCCAAGAATGAAACACAGAATGACCATAGGACAGGATACATGGGTTCCACTTTGGGGAATATCCCAAAACAATTGAAACGAGAATCCCAAAGAGATAATTTGCACACCCGCATTCATAGCAGAATTACTCACAATAACTTAAAGGTAGAAGCGACCCAGTGTCCATCACAGGTGAACAGATGAACAAAATGTGATGTACATATACAAATAATATGAGGCTTCACTTATATAAGATACCTAAAGTCGTTAAATTCATAAGCAGGAAGTGAGTGATGGCTGCCAAAGGCTGGAGGTGGGAGGGAGTGAGGCATGAGGAGTCAGTGCGCAGTGGGTACAGAGTTCAAGTGGGGAAGATGAAATATTTCTGCAGATGGGTGGTGGTGATGGCTGCGTCACGGTGTGACTGTACCAACAGCACTCAATTGGATAAGAAAAAGTGGTCCACATATTTATTTTGTTGTATATGATTTATTATAATAAAAAATAAATTTTAGCTGGATGTGGTGGCACATGCCTATAACCCCAGCTACTGGGGAGGATGAGGTGGGGGATTGCAAGTTCAAGGCCAGTCTTGGCAACTTGGCAAAACCCTGCCTCAAAACAAGAAATAAAAAGGGCTCAGGGACTGGGGCCGTGTCTCAGTGGCAGAGTGCTTGCTAGCATGTGTGAGGAACTTGGTTCAATTCTCAGCACTGCATATAAATAAATGAAAGATAATGGTCCACCAAAACTAAAAAATAATTTTTTTAAAAAAAAGGGCTGGGTATAGAGATCAATGGTAGAGCACCCATGGGCTTAATCCCCGGCACCATGATCAATCAATTTTTAAAAATACACATGCTCAGATTCTACCCCAAATCTGAGAAGGGTCACTCTAAGACAGCAAAGACCCCTCTATGGGTAGGAACTATTCTTTTAAATTTTAAATTAATAAATAGTATGTAAATATTTTTTCTAAAATGTTTTAAAACAAAAACTATACCCTCTCTGATAAGATAACAGAGTCACTTACAAGGGAAAAGATAAGCCAGTCTTGTAGCTCTGGATAGACCATCTACTACCTTTAAAAATCATATAAAAGCCAGGCACTGTGGTGCTTGCCTGTAATCCTAGCATTTCAGGAGTCTGAGACAGGAGCATCTCAAGTTTGAGGCCAGCCTCAGCAACTTATCAAGACCCTGGACCTCCAGGGTTTTTCAGGGGTAGAGCATTCCTCAGTTAAATAAATCCCCAAACACACACACACACACACACACACACACACACACACACACCCCATACATAAAACAATAAACCCTTCATTTGGCTTTAAAAATACAAAACAAAAATTAAGTTAAACTGGCTAAAATAAAGGGAACCCAACAGGATGAAAAGAGAATTAACTTTTAACAGTTACCATAAGGACCACTGTCCACTATTCGTCCACTACTCCCAGCAAAGCCTGATTCCAAAACCATTCAATTCAACCTCCTCACCTTGATGGAATGTAGGTGAATATGGAACCAACAACCCAGATTCACTGAACCCCCAGATCCATAGACTTCACCACTTTCTTATTCTCTTAACCATGAGACTGTATAGCTGAAGTCGGGCTCTCCAAACAGTGACCTGGGTGAGACAGGTGAGTGGCGACAAGCAGGTTCCTCCCGGCTGCTGGTCATGAAAGCTTTTCCCTGCCCCCTGCAGCCCTTCAGTGTGTGTGCCAGGAGTTGAGAAGGATGTTGGGCTGCATACCCACAACTCCAAGCCTCCTTCCAAGCTCTCTGAGTTAGAGGAAACATAACTTCCCAGAACATCTTCCCCAGAGAGAAATGATGATGCTTCCTCTTCTCCATGAAAGAATTTTGAGAATTACAATTATTCAAAACATTTTGAAAAGCCTAAAGTTAAAAAAAATATCTCAAGAGGGCAAAATTTTATTACTAATGACTGCCTCATGGTGTGGTAATAAATAGGATGCTCACCACAATGTCTCTGGATTTCAGACGGAATATTCAAAGAGAGAGAACCTGCTCTCCAACCTGGCCACCAGCTGACATACCAGTTGGAAGTGAAGGAATGGAAAAACTCAAGTGGTGGTCGCCTGCATTCTGCAACAGCAGATTCTGACTGGCATCACTTCCAGTGTGAGAAGTAACAGAACGTGACAAAAATCCAGGCACTTTTACCACTGCAGTGGCCACACTATGACGCGCAAGAGAGACTGTGAAGAATGCAAGCAAAGATTTCCCGCCAGGGAGAGGCCCCTTCTAGCCAAGCCCAGGAGGGACTCCTCCAGGCAAGGCATAGAGCTCTGCGGCCTGTAAAAGGCTTATTGATCCTGCTGGAACTTTCTGCAGGTTATTAAATCTAACTTGAGAGATTCAGACAAGATTTACTGCAATTCACTCACAGGTGACTGCAACATTAAGACCATGCCTTCACACAAGGGGAGGAGGTTCTTTTCTCCTCATTGCTCCCAAAGAAAAAACACTCTTTTATTCTTGAGTGACACCTGGCACATCACAGGACAGTCTTTGAAGAGATTCCTCCATAGCATTTCCTTCATATGCCATGAACGATTCATCCATCCGAGAGAGCCTGGGGGGGAGCTTAGCAGAAATAGGATATTTTCCTCTGGAAGTACACCCTACAGTGCCGGCTGGGAAGGGTCTGAAAGTTAAGTGTTGAATTGTATCAAAGGCAGGAAAACCTTCCCAGAACTGTAAACTATGAGTTCTCGTTCATTCCAATCCCAGGATTTTAATCCTCCTCAGCCAACAGAAATGACCTAATAGGAAGTCTAACCTCATTACTCAATTTTGTGTGTGAGGTTTTGTCAAAAATGTTTCTATTTGTATATACTTAGACACACTATAATGTCAGTAACTCTACCTTTTCTTCAACAATCTCTTCATGCCACAAATTCTATTATACCCTAGCAGGAGTTAGATATGTAAATAAATGTCATTACAAAATGATAAGTGCTTTAATACATCGGCTAAGGCACTCAAAGAGAAGATCAGAACATCTGAGCCTGGGGGTTTTGTTTTGTTTTGTTTGAAACACAAGCAGATGAACGAACCTAGAGTCCGGTTTTCAAGTTTTAAGTCCATATCCCTGAAGAGGTCAAAAGCACAGCTTGTATCTATCAGTATTGTAACTCCTCCTAGAATCCCAAGATAAACTCAGGACAAGAGTGGCTGGTGTCTACAGATCACAGCTGGAAACAGGTCTGGGTCCTGTTTGGTTTACAAGTCCTGTGGGAAGTTGTGGAATGTTTGCAGTTGACACGTGGTTGAGGGGAAAGCAATTCAAGACCATCAGGAGCTCAGTTCTAACAGACCAGGCAGGTCTGTGGGGGAACTTCATGGAAATCATGTGTGGAAGTCTTAAACACTGTTGGGGAGGTGTTTTTTTTTTCTTCCTTGGGCTATTACATTTGCCTAAGAGTGCCTTACAGCGGCCCCAAAATTGGGATGAACCACTGTCCCATACCCACTCTTACTCCTTGCCATAATCTATTCACCTTGTCAGGCAAAAATTTTGAGTTTTCAACCTAGTTGACTGATGCTGTCTCTGCTGTCATTCATACAGACAGATATGAGTTACCAAGCTACAGGCCAAAATCCTATGTGATTTTTTTTTTCAAATCCAACCATAGGTAATTGTAAAGTCTTTACCTGACAAGTCCTAGGGGGCATTTCTACTTCCCACATCTTAGTTTATTGTAAGTGAACTAAAGTCTATGGAAAGAGTCATAGTCAAGGACTCACAGATTCCTAATTGTCCAAATCCTAACATGTATCAGAATTCCTAGCACATTTGGAGACCTGTTATATTGATGCCTCTAACCAGGTCTCCTTATCACACTTTATTTCTTTTCTAGTCCTAGCATTGTCCCCTCTGCCTGTCCCCAATCCCAGGTCCACAAAATAAAAGGAGCCTTTATTTTGCCAGGGGTGGGGGTGAGGGGTGGTACCAGGGATTGAACTCAGGGGAATTCAACCACTGAGCCACACCCCCAGCCTTATTTTGTATTTTATTTAGAGATAGGGTCTCACTGAGTTGCTTAGCCCCTTGCCTTTTCTGAGACTAGGTTTGAACTCTTGATCCTGCCGATCTTCCCACCTCACCCTCCAGAGCCACTGGATTACAGGCATGTGCCACCATGTCCAGCAAGAAGGAGCCTTTAGTTTGCGGATTTCTCTGCAGCAAGACAAACCCTGTGTCCACAAGGATGCAAACACCTGATGCCATTATTTGGGGAATAATATACCAATTCACATCCAGTGATTTTTCCTGTTTATACTCTTGCTGCTATTAACATACTAAAGTGATTAAAGTCTTGACATTATGTTGACTTGGTTTCTTATCTTAACAACTGGAACACATGGCAACTCTTGTCTTTCCAGCTCAGCTCTATCAGCTCTAGACTAGACTTATAAGCAGCACATAGTCACTGATTATGCAGTAGGGCTGCACCATAGGGCCAATCTTAGAGAATTACTCTAGCAAAATCACATCATTCATTCACAGGTATATAGCTGTCTTTCAGTTATATCTTCTCTCTCTCTCTCTCTCTCTCTCTCTCTCTCTCTCTCTCTCTCTTTCTTTCTTCTTCTTTTTTTTTTTTGCATTTACACAATTTGGAACATATTTCTGAAATTTGAACATTTTAAAAAAAGTTCTCAAAGTCAACCCCTCAAATTTGAAGCAACCACATTCCTTAGGATATGATGCTTATCTGACTTGGAGGAAAAAAGCACGTAGCTCTCAATCTATAGTATTTAGGGAACAGTTGCAAGAATAAAAGAGAAATTGGCATCCACTAAACAACCCTGTCGAATGTGTGATAGTCAAACCTCCTTTCTCAGTGTTAATGCTACCCTTGGGCATCTTAGTTCTCCTGGATCACAGCAAATTCCTTTCTTCCTTGATTTTTACATGTTACATTGCTTCCACTTCCTACATGCTTGATGTTTATGATAGTAGGTTTTTGGCAGCTTTCCCCCTTGTGATCTTCTCTTTTCCTTTCTTTCTCCACCTGCCCCCCCCCCCGCCGCCCCCAGGAAGGATAGTTCACTGATAGTTCACTGATTGGCATACAATGTGATAAAACAAAAATGACAGTATGACAGGGAAACAGAGAACATACACACACACAAATGCAGAGTACTGGATTCTGTGTTGCTAATGTCATGCTTTTTTCTTCTTAAAGCTATCTTTTGGAGTTCTACGAATTTGTGGTGCATCTATCTGGATTGTCTGTTCCTTTTGTGTGCCTGGGGAGTAGGGGGGGTGGCCAGTAGGAAGAGTAGAAGAGAAAAAAAAATATCCCCCATCAATCACATTGGATTCTAGGGTTTTTGTTTTTGTTTTGTGTTTTTTTTTTTTTGAGAAGTTCTAGGTACTTTTATAAAATGTAAACATTTTTCCCCAGGGTAAAAGCTGAATTGTTGAAGGACTAAAACCTGGATATTTTATTTCCTGTGGGAAAACAGATTGATTGACTATTGCCAAGTCAAAAGCAAGACAGGTAGAAGGGAGAGAGTATAAAAATATTATGGTTATCTAGGTTTCTTTCGAGTTCTAAAAGTTCCATAATTTATTGAATTTCTTTATCTTTCCCAAGTTTAGAGAATGAAGCTAGACTCTTAAATATTAATTCTCAGTTTTTGGCATTATAAAAAAGAAAAAAATCAGTTTTTTTCCCTCTAATAAACATAGTGCTTAAATAATTTTGATGTCTAAAGATTGCTTGTAGAGGCATCAGTCTTCAGTTACTAGGATATGAGCAAAAGTATAACACTAATAAAAGGAAACTTTACCTGCAGTTCTGCTTGCCTTACTTTATGAATATGTAAATGAGATAGTGTAGAATAACTCTTCAATTATTTTATGTAGATCAGAATTCCACTGTCAGTTGCTCAAACTTCTGACATCTGCAGGTTGTGATTTTTGACTTGTAATAGCTCACAATTTGAGCTGATCCCCAAAACGCTTCCTATAAAAATGTGTCCTTAAATTTTTATTCACTAAAATACTTTCCAAACACATAAACTGAAAGAATTGTTGGGTTTTGGTTTTGTTTTGTTTTGTTTTTCCCTTTAATGGAAGGAAGCCTATTAAAGGGATTCATAATTCTTTGGGGACTTTCTGGGAGAAAACATTGATGAAAATTGAATGTTTTCTCCTTAGACAAATCTATAGGAATCCAATTTGTAAGAGAACAATGAAACACATTGTACCACTGAATTATTCAATAATATCTTGGTTACAAGTGACATTGATTCAAACTGGATTAAGCTACAAAGGTCCACACACTGGAAGGCTGAAGAGCAGGACTGATTTCAGGAAGGATGGATCTCAGGGCTCAAATATGTCACAGCAAACTTGTATCATTTTATGCCTCTCATTATTGATTTCTTTTCAAAACAGCTTCCCGTTTTCATCATAAATGTGGTTTCTAGATGCTGTCGGTTGACAAGGAATTTATTCTGCATGACCTCACAATCAGACAGACCCTCTTTTCTAGCTTCCATATCAAGATATCCACCTACCTCTCCTTTCATTATTCTGACAAGAAAATAAGTCATGTCAAATCAAAACAGTCACAGTTTTAACTTGGTCAGTTTGAACTGTGTGGTCCATTCTAAACCCACTACACTTCTAAGCTATTCTTTAATTAAAAAGAGGGCCTATGTATATTTCATCCATTGTTGTTTATTGAGAAATTACCATACAACCAATTTCTAAAATAGAATTATTCATTTTGCTAGTGGATTTTGAAGGTCACCAAATCAGGTCACCATAGGGAAACTTTGTGTTACTTGTTGTCGACAAGGGCAGATCAGTGGCTGTTTTCTGAAATAATTCAAATTCTCACTCATGTGTCTGGAGGTTGACGCTGGATGGGTGGAGGAGCATAGGGATAGAACAGATGATTTTCCACAGGTGTCTGTTTTTTGCTCTGCCTGCTCTATTCGTCTGACATACTCATATAAAAAGTTTAGTGTAGCCACACTTTTACACATTGTCTCAGAACTCCAGAGAATGAGTTCCAGGAGGAAGTAAAAATACTTTTCTCTAACTTAAGTGTGTCTGCAAGGGTGTTTGAAAACAGAAATGAAAAACAAATATATGATTAGCAACTACAATTAATTTATGTTTCAGCGGCTCAAAAATAATATAGATATCATATATTATCCAATTAACTGTAACTTAATATTACAGTTTCAAATTTATGAATATTTTTGTTATCTCTGAATTGTCACTGAGCTTTATTTATTGTTCATATTTTTACATTTATGAGTATGACTTTTCTTTTGCTCTCAATTGCTTAGAATATAAATTTAGAAAATGCTTTTAAAGAAACTAATATTCCTATGGACATATATGAATATACCACTGTGAATCTCACCATCATGTACATCCACAAGACACTAATTAAAACAAAATTCTAAGTAAATAGCAGAAAGATCAATTGAAATAGAGGAAAGGGAATAGGGGATGGGAGGAAGGGAGGGGAAGGGAAAGAACTAGGGACTGAATTAGAACAAATTATATTCTATACTTTTATAATCATGTCAAAATAAATTATATTGTCATGTATAAAAACAACCAATAAAATGTTAACACTTGAAAAAACAAAGAAATTGATCAATTTTATATTTTTCTTAATCCATATTTACTTTGAATTGTTTTTACCTTAAAAGATATTATGACTGCACAGATAATAGTCTGGGAATAAACTCTTATAATGTTAAATTAGTGATATTGCTGTCACTTTTATTTGCTTTCCTTATTTGGAATTTCAATAGAAAATGTGAAAACCATTAGTTTATTTATTATTAATAGTTTGAAGTTGATCTTTATTTTTAATATATTTTTGGATGTTTATGAGATGAAGTTTCTACACCACTCACATTTGTTTTCAAGAAAATATCTGAAAAAAATATGTTGTATGAGGCCTGGCATAAAGTAGAGGTCAATAAATAATTGCTCCTTGAATACATGAATGAATGAATAAATGAATACCAACTTTTCAAGTGTAGATCAAGAGAGAGACAAAGTCAATCAAAACACAAACCTCATAATTTATAAAGTTTGAAGTTTCACTATCCCATTTCCTCACTATACAAGATAATTTTCAAGTACTTTTCATTTAAAAAAAGAGAATTATGTTGTATGAAATCCAGTAATTTTTTTCATTATATGGGCAATATAATTTTTTTGATCCCAAAATAATCTGCCTGTAATTATGGCTACTACTTCTGTACTATTTGTTCTGCTCTTTAAATAATCACCAATAATCTGCATTTTAAATTGCCAGTTCATAGTCTCCATAAATACACTTGCATTTTTTTCTGTGTTAATTTTCATCATTATCCTGTAAATTCTGGGAAAGCCTTTCAAATTGTTCCCCATATTATCTCATCAATAATTTATTTTATATTTCTGAGAACTCAATATTATTTCCTAAATGTTTTTCAGATCCATGTAATAGATCATTTTTGGAATCAACATCTTCCTTTGAATCTTTCATATATTACTCAATGTGCTTTATTCTGCATTATATTTTCATAAGTTCTAGGTTGTCAGTGTATTTTTTCTTTTAATATGAATTTAATTGCAATCTCTTAAAGATTAGCAACAGATAGAATATGATAATTATATTTCTATCCTTATGAGGATAATGTAACTTATCCTTGAATAATGTAACTTAAAGTGAGTTTTGAAATTTGGAAATGTGAGTCTTCCAACTTTGGTCTTCTCTGTCAAGACTTTTGTGGTTGTTCTGTGTCTTTTAAATTTCTAAATGAACTTTAATGCAAGCTTCTCAATTTACACAAAAAGTAAGGTGAAAATTCTACAGTAAATACACTGTATCTGCAAATCAATCTGGGGCTATTTATATTTTAACAAGTATTAAATCATCCAATCCAAATATTGGATTTCTTCTCATTTATTTAGATATTCCTTAATTCTCTTCAAAGATATTTTGTAGTTTTTAATTTGCAGGTTTTACACTTTTTTTGATAAATTTAAAGTATTTTCTTCTTTTTGATGCTCTTATAAATAGAATGTTTTCTTTTAAATTTCATATTTGGATTGTTGCTACTATATGAAAGTATAATTGATATCTTAATATTTTAAAGTCTTGCTTAAGTGCATTTATTAGTTCTAGTAGTTTTGTCTGTGAAAATCTTAGAAATTTTTTCACCAATGGCAAGTCTTCTATAAATATACAATTAAAAAATATTTTCATTTATAATCTAACTTCTACTTATTTGTTTTTTCTGCCTAATTTTCTCAGATAGAATGGCTAACATAAAGTGAAATAGAAATTGAAATAGTAGGTGGACTAGAAATTGCAATAGTAGATATTTTTCACTTGTCCTGACTTAGGAGAAGATTGTTCATTATTTCCATATTAAGTATGATTTTCTATGTGGGATTTTCATAGATATCCTTTAAAAATTTGACAAACTTTTAAATTCTTAATTTGCTGAATATGTTTTATTGTGAAAGACTGCTGAATTGTCAAATCCTTTCTTCTACATCTTTAGAAAGTATCATGTGTTTCTTCTCTTTATTTAATTAATACGGTGTATTACTCTTTGTGTGATGAAACAACCTTAAAATTCTGAGAAAAATTCCAAATAATCTTTTTTATATAATAAAATTTTATATGTTGTTAGAGTTGGATTGCTTACATTTCATTGAGGATTTTTGCCTCATATCATGACAATATAGGTTATAATTTTTCTCTCTGTTGTGTTGTTATCTGATAATACTGGTGACCTTATAAAGTGAACTGTGAAGTGTTCTGTCTTCTTTAATTTGGGGAGATAGAGAGAATGGTATTAATTTTAAAATGTAATTAACTGGTAAATGAAAATGGACATATATTTATCTTTTTTGACAAATTTTCAATGACTAATCTGCTCTTTTAACTTCTTGTATATTTGTCCAGGTTTTCATTTTGGAGAGTTAGTGCATTTAATTTATGTTTCTTAGGAATTTACCAATTTCATGTAAATTATCTAATTTGGGTCTTGAGCCACTCTTCCTCAACTGGCCCACTCCACTCTACACTTTAGCGATCATTGCTTTCACCTTCAATTTCAATATATCTAAGCTCTTCCTGTAATATCTGCATGTCTTGCTCAATTCTTTGTTTGGAATGCCAAGATCTTGGACCCTAACTGCACACCCCACCAGTATCATTTGGTGAGCCAGCCAAGAGATAATTCCTCCTTCAGGGGCCCCCCATTGCATTCAAATGAGGCTACATATTTTTTTTTCTATTAGGTTCTTTAATAGTTCCAAGTTTGGACTGAGGAGCAACTGACAATCTCCTAGGGCATTCCCTGGATGATCAGAAGACACCTCCATCTAGAGCACTGGCAACTCTATAGCTGTAAATATTGGAGACACTGTGACTTTGCAGGAGGCTCTGGTACTAAGTCTCCCAGGTATTTGGGCTGCATTCACTGGGGCCTCTGGATCTGTCTCTGCATATTTGGTTTCTTTATGAAAAATTGCCTTTTCTCTTCTTGCCTCAACTTCTTTGGTTGTCTATAGTGAGATGACTTTGGCTCTTGGCCGCACTCTCCATGGACCTGGGTTGGGAAGCTAAAAGACTTTAGGGTCCTGGTGGCTTGAACACTCGTAAAACGATAAGCCAGTTTTGAACCACAGTTAGATTTAGGCAGTGCTGGATTCAAGAGTAATCTCACCATTGCAGGTACACAAGAGAACTGTCCACTCATCTCAATCTTGTGGTCATCCAAAAGAAATAGTTCAGCCAAGACTAATCATGTCACAAACCATCCTTTCTATGTTTGGGGCATTACATTCTACCCAATAATTCCTTACCTTTATTTCTTTGCTCACCCTTTACAGTCCTTTACACTCAGGCTGCCAATTCCTCCTCCCTCAAAGTCTTCTAGTACCTCCTTCTGGAGATAAAATGCCCCTTTTCCACCAATTGTTTTCTCTCCAACTCCATGGTTGTTTAGGATCACCTGTCTGTTTCCCATGCTTTAGGGATTAAACCAGACTTAGGGGAAGATTGCTGTCCCTTTTATTATTTTGATATGGTGAGAAAATGGAAACAAAGTTCAGACTGCTAGAATGAAGCCAAAAAATACCTAGCTGATGAAGCAGACTGGGAGTTCCTTAGACTTTTAGGTATAGAGGTCAAATTTCATTTGATTCATTAAAACTGTTAGAAAAATGCCCAAAGACAGGCAATACATCTATGAGCTCCATGAATTATTGTTGGTCACTGCCCTTGGGAAAAGCTCTCTCTTGTTCCAATGTTAGGCACTCTAAAATAAACTGGAACTTTTTCTCCTAGAGCCTTTGGGGCAGCATCTTAGGCTGGAATAACTCTCTCCTTGGCCATAGGTTTCACTTGACTCCTTGTCTTTGGCAGTCAATTCTCTGCAAATAGGCCAGGCTACAAAGGCATCATCTTCTGAATAAAAGAACAGCCAGATGGGACTATAGGAGAAAAGAAAGTGTGTGCTCTAAGGTACTATGTCTAAATACAGTAGCACCAGTTGCACTCTAAGGGCCAGAGACATTTGTATGACCTAAGCTAGGATTTCCAGGGGGGGTCCCTATGAACCCTTAAGTCATAGATGCCTCCTTTTTTTGAGCGACACTTTGGATGGATTTTGAAATCTAGTCTGTATATCCTCTGGGTTTTCTTCTTTCACAGATAAGAAGAGGAACTACATCCATAACACAGGAATCCCCTCTCAGCTCTATTCTCCACCCCTAGGATCACTTTAATTGGCTTAACACGAGAAAGAGATGCCTCATTTTATATTGCAATACTGCTTGGCCTCAATATAAGTTGGTTGGGAGACTCAGAACAATGGCCCATTAATGGTATCTAAAAATTTAATGATTTCCTTCAGTTGTATCTGTTTTGCAAAAGTCAAGAAAAATGGTCAGAAATATCATATACCTAATCCTTCATGGTCTTGTACAAAATCTATTCTATATGCAAAAACAAAAATCCACTAGTTCTCAGAGAAGACTTTGATTCTGTCTCAGATCCAGACATCATAGATGACCCTTTACAGAGTCACCCCCATATCTTTCACAGTCACCTTCATGTCTTTCACCTCCATCATAACCACCAGAGGAAATATATCACCTAGCCCTCTCTTTCTTCAAACATCCTGAGTATAAAATATACTCATAGTGGGGCCTGGAACCTCCCTCGTTACCAAGACTCTCATAAACTCCAATTACCATGGCAAATAAACATCAAAACCCTCAAAAAGATACTTTCTGAGGGATATTCAAAGGATAATAAAGGGCACAGAGTATTGGCTCAAAAGCCAGGGGACTCGATTTTCTTAAAATCTACAACTTTGAGCTCCACCCCTTTCTTCAAGGCAGTCCATGCAGTTTCTGTGCTATAGGTCAAAAGTCAATAAGTGATCCTGGGTGGGAATCTCTGAAAACTGGAAGAAAAGTGGAGGCATAATATCTCTTTCTTCTCTGAGAGGTCCCACTCTCTCGCTTGAGAGAATCCACTTTTCCTTCATCCATCCCTTCTACTAAATTCATGCCTATTACTGAGTGATATGTATGAAGTCCAGTGATGATGAGATTTTGGACCCTAGCACATTCTCTTCCTCTTACCTCTGACCTTTATTTTGGTGACCAACCAAACATCACAGTAACTAGCTTAAGACTCAAATCAGGGGAAACTCTAACTCACATATGAGGTAAAGGAGTAGTGTCCATCTTTGCTCAACGTGTCCTATTTAATGCACATTGTCTATCATGTTTAGAGCGGCAGCTTTCCTCACCCCTTAGCTGCCTGTGTAATATCTATCCCTCCCTGGCTTGAATCAGGATTATAGGCTGCATAAGAAATTGCACAAACCAATTGAGAGTAGAAAAAAAATTAAATCCAAGATGTTGGGGGACATAAACGGTCATTTTGAAAGTTTTCTTTTGCTTGAGAACATTTTCCTTCTCTCTCTCCCTAATCCTCATGTTGTTCCACATTCTTTAAATATCTGGGTCTACTATAACCAAAGTGTACTCTGCTCTGATATAGCTGTTCTATGTGATTTTTACTAGAGAAATTATGGCCATGTTACCTTTTTAAAAAAAAAACCTCAAGTCTTGCAGTGAGACTGGGTGGTGGTTTTTCTGGTGAATTCACTTTTGGTCCTGTGCACCTGAGTTTACTTTTTATTTATCTATCTATCTATCTATCTATTTACATTTTATTTATCTATCTATCTATTTTTGTCTAGTTGGAATTGTTTAACTCTTTATCTACTTTTCTCTGGTGTCTTTATTCAGAGGCCAATTAATCAAGGACTAACTCTGAAATACACTGGGAAAGGAAAAAGTTTGTCCACTTTATAAAGTTTTAAAAGGGAAAATAAACAGTGGGAGTGTATTCACCTTATGTATGGACAAGTGGCCTCTTGAATCAATAATTCAGTGTGCACCCATGATTGACAGACCCTGCCTTAGCCATCCCCAAAAGTAGAGGACTCCCCAAATCTATGCCCTCTATTGAATAGTCTATGGCCAACTATCACAAAAAGAAATCTATGACAGGCTTTCTTTTAACTTTTAAAGAGTTAAATCTGATAGTCTGTGTAATAAATATCTGTAGTTGTTTTGTCTCCTACCTGTGAGGATCTATTACCTGGTAAGAAGTTACAAAATCTTTTACTTATGTATTTTCATATATACTTGTGCACATCTGTGCATTGTATGCAATGTCTACATATGTGCTTGTGTCTATATGTTTTTTACATGATTAGAAGATGTGATTTTTGTCTTTATGTATTTTTTAAAATAATTTATATAAATTACAAAAATTGCCTTATAGATAAATGGGAAATTCTAAATTTAAAAGAAATAGATCAAAATGCCTTTTAGTTCATATGACTTTAGTAAACCTTTCTCAAAAATGTCAATATAAATTGACTAAAAAGATAAAAGTAAACTTTGATTTAGGTTACACTTTTTCTAGGTGGTCATTCAATCAAGAATGTGTTGGTTTCTATACAATGTTTAAAGTGAAGGCAAGAAGATCAATGGAACAGAATAGAAGGTACAGAGGTGAAAATCACATAAATACAGTTACCTCATACTTGACAAAGACAATAAACAATTGCATTGGAGAAAAGAGATCCTCTTTGACAAATGATGGAAAAACTGGAAATCCATATGCATTAGGATGACATTTAACCCCTATCTCTAAACCTGAATGAAATTCAACTCAAAGTGGATCAAAAGCCTAGGTATTAGACCAGAAACCCTGTACCTTCTAGAAGGAAACACAGTTACATCAATGTTAATAGGAGCACAATCCACAATAGCTAAGCTGTGGAACCAATCTAGGTGCCCTTAAATAGATGAATGGATAAAAAAAAATATGATATATATACACAATTGAATATTACTCAGCCATAAAGAAGAATGAGTTTATAACATTCCAATATATTGACTCAGGAACTGAATTTCTTAACAAGACTCCTAAAGCACAAGAAGCAAAATCAATAAGCAATAAAAAGGATGGCATCAGACTAAAAAACTTCTTCACAGGCACAGAAACATCAAGCATGTGAAAAGAGAGCCTACAGAATGGGAGAAAATCTTTGCCACCTGCACCTCATACAGAGTGTTAATTTCCAGAGTATATAAAGAACTCAAAAAAAATTGAATACCAAAATTTTTAAAAATCAATAAATGGACAAAGAAACTGAACAGACACTTCTCAAAAGAAGAAATAGAATGGTTCACAAATATATAAAAAATTGATCAACATTTTTAAGAATTAGAGAAATGAAAATCTAAACTACACTGAGATTTTAGTTCACTACAGTCAGAATGGCAAATATCAAGAATACAAGTAACAGGCCAGGCAAGATGGTGCATGCCTGTAATCACAATGGCTTGAGGGGCTGAGGCAGGAGGATCTTGAGTTCAAAGCCAGTCTCAACAATGGTGAGGCACTGAGCAACTCAGTGAAACCCTGTCTCTAAAAAAGTACAAAATATGGCTGTGACTCAGTGGCTCAGTAGTAGAATGGCCCTTAGTTCAACCCCTGGTACAAAATAAATAAATAAATACATAAAAGAATACATGTAACAGGTTTTCAAGCTGGCAGAATATAAAAGGTCATTTTCCTGATTGCTCCAGGGTATGAAACTAAGAAAGCATATAGGCAGCTTTTTAGCAAGGTGACTGAACAGAAAAAAATGTTGGGGGGCATCTTACTGGAATTTAATATTGACATTCAAAGTAGACAGGGAACTCGGGAAGTTGCATATAATAAAATAAGGAAGAAATCCAAGTGCCACAGCTGCTGTTATATTAGTAATCACTAGCCAGAGTGGTCCATAGAAGCAAAATAGAGAGATAAGGGAATTAAAGGAACCCACACTTGTAGGAGTCCTGAGGTGTGTCTGGGTATGGAGAGTTTAAAGATCAAAGACAGTGCTTGACTAAACTGAAAGGCATGCTGCACAATATCCTTGTGTGGTGAAGAAGCTCCCCTTCTAGCTGATTGTGGAGAAAAGAGGAAGGAATCATTTTGCATCTGTAGCATGGGGTCTGGCAGATGGGGAAACTGATTTCTGGCAAACCCAGGTTTGGCCCTGAATACAGGCCTGGCAAACCCACACTGAATAACAGAGTGTGCCTTAGTGACCAATAGATGATCAAATGTTGATAGGGGTTTCCATAAGGGAATACTCATCATGGAAACCTGCCCAGCTCTCCCTTACTCCCTCCACTCAGGCTGCTTGCAGGACTACCTAGGAGAGACAGGTCTGGCCAAGAATGAAAAGGCAGGGGCAGAAGAGATTGAGTTTGGAGACTGAACAGGAGATCAGGAAACATGGAAGCTATAGCTGATAGAGTGGAATAAGAACTGGCTCCTAAACCACATGAGTAGAATCCAGGGGAGATCCCTGGGGTGCAGTCTTCCAGCATGAGCCAACATTTTCTGGGTCCTGGAGTTGCACAATTTTAAAATCTCCAGACAAATAAGCATTCAGCAAAGAGCCTAAACCTAAACCTCACCACCTCCAGGAGATTAGGACAGGATAAAATAAACACTTAGAGGTAAATGAGAATAGCAATACACATATCAAAATCTCTGGGATACAATGAAGGCAGCTCTAAGGGGAAAGTCACCTAATATTGCATTGTAAAGCCCTAGAAAAAAGAAGAAGAAAATCAACACCAAAAGCAGAAGAAGACAGCAAATAATTAAAAATAAGACCTGAAATCAATAACATTGAAATAAAGAAAAATTTAAAAAATTGACAAAAATAAAAAGGTGGCTATTTGAAAAAAATAAATAAAATTGATAAACCCTTAGACAAGGTAGTAAAGAGAAAGAGAAAAAAATCCAATAACCAAGGAAATACTAAAATGGACACTACTGAAATATAGAAGATAATAAAAAACTATTTTGAAAATTTATACTACAATAAAATAGAAAATCTTGAATACATCAACAAATTTCTAGAGACATATGACCAATTCAAATTGAATCAGAAGAATATGGAGAATTTTAGTAGATGGATTTCAACCAATGAAATTGAAGACATTATCAAAAGCCTACCAACAAAGCAAAGGTCAGGCCAGAGAGATTCTCGGCTGAGTTCCACAAACCCTTCAGAGAAAAACTAACACCGATTCTCCTCAAATTATTCCATGAAATAGAAAAAGAGGGAACCCTTCCCAACTCATTATATAAAGTTGGATACCCTGATACCAAAACCAGACAAAGACACATCAAGGAAAGAAAAATTCAGAACAATATTCCTGATGAACATAGATGCAAATATTCTTAATACTGGTAAATTACGGGGCTGCGGATGTGGCTCAAGTGTTGGTGCACTCGGCTGGCATGTGCAGGGCACTGGGTTGGATCCTCAGCACCACATAAAAATAAAATAAAGATCTTGTGTCCACCAAAAACTAAAAAATAAATAGTAAAAAAACTCTCTCTCTCTCTCTCTCTCTCTCTCTCTCTCTCTCTCTCAAAAAAAATACTGGTAAATTACATACATATTAAAATGATAGACCATCAAAATCATGTGAGGTTCACACCAGGGACACAAGATTGGTTCATCATACAGAAATCAAGAAATAGAATTCATCACACCAATAGACTTAAAAACAAGAATCATATGACCATTTCAATAGATGCAGAAAAAGCATTTCATAAAATATAGCATGCATTCATGTTCAAAATACTAGAAAAGGAACAAATCTTACCATTATAAAAAGTAAATATGTTAAACTCAAGGCCAACATTATTAAAAATGGAGAAAACTTGAAACCATTCCCTTTAGAACATGGAAGAAGACAAGGATGCCGTCTTTTACCACTTCTATTCAACATAGTCCTTGAAACTCTAGGCAGAGAAATTAGATAGAGAAAAGAAATTAAAGATCTGCAAATAGGAAAAAAAAAGAACCCAAACTATCCCTATTTGCCAATGACATAATTCTGTATTTAGAAGACCCAAAGAAATTCAGGAGAAAATTATAAAACATATAAATGCATTCAGCAAAGCAGCAGCATATATTCCTCATAGAAATAATTTTTTAAAAAGTCATAAAATTCACTTGGAAAAATAAGTGGCCAAAAAGAGCCAAAGCAATACTCAGCAAGAAAATTGAAGCAAGGAGGTATCAGAATACAAAACTTAAAATATACTACAGAGCTATAGTAACGAAACAACATGCTGTTGGCACCAAAACAGACATGAAGACCAATGATATAGAATAGAGGACAACGAGACAAACTCCCAAATAAATACCATTACCTCATACTAGACAAAGTGACATAAACACACATTAAAGAAAAGACAGCCTATTCAACAAATGGTGCTGGGAATACTAGAAATTCATATGTAGCAAAATGAAACTAATGCCCTATTTCTCAGCCTGCATAAAACTCAACGTGCGGTAGATCCAGGACCTAGGTATTAGACCAGAGATCCTGTACCTACTAGATGAAAAAGTAGGCCCAAGTCTTTATCATGTTGGCTTAGGAATAGGATTCCTAAACAAGACTCCTAAAGTGCAAGAAGTAAAATCAAGAATCAATAAACTGCAATGCTTCTTCACAGCAAAGGAAACTACTAAGAATGTGAAGAGATAGCCTACAGATTGGGAGAAAATCTTTGCCCCCATGTACCTCAAAGCATTAATCTCCAGGACATACAACAAACTAAAAAAACTCAACACTCACACACAAAAAAATAATAATTCAATCAAAATTGGGCAAAGTATCTGAACAGATACTTCACAGAAGAAATACAATCAGTCAACAAATATATGAAAAAATGTTCAACATCTCTAGCAATTAGACTAACTCAAAGTAAAACTACACTGAGAATGACAATTATGAAGAATAAATGCAACAACAAGTGCTGTTGAGGATATGAAAGAAAATTTACTCCTACGCATTGTTGATGGGACTGCAAATTGGTGCAATGACCCTGGAAAGCATTGTGGAGATTCTTCAGAAAACTTGGAATGGAACCACCATTTGACACAGTTATTCCATTCCCCAACATATACCCCAAGGACTTAAAATCAGCAAACTATATTAACACAGCCACATCAATTCACAATAGTTAAGCTCTGGAAGCAGCCTAGGTACCCCTCAACAAATGAATGTATGAAGAAAATGTGGTATATACACATAATAAAATATTACTCAACTATAACGAACAATAAATTTAGGCCATTTTCTGGTAAATGGATGGAACTGAAGACTATTATGATTCATGTGGATGCTAATACACTATCAGGGGTGGGAGAGGGAAGAAAGAAGTTTATTGGAAAAGACAAAGGGGAATGAAGGAAAGAGGGGGATAAGAATAGAAAGGACAATAGAATGATTCAGACATAACTTTTCTATGTTTATATGAATACATGACCAGTGTAACTCCATGCCATGTACAAGCATAAGAACAGGAAGCTATACTCCATATATGTTAATATGTCAAAATACATTCTACTGTCATGTATAAATAAAAAGAAAAAATAATTAAAAAAAAGAATACAAGTAACAATAAATGTTGCTGAGGATGTGGGGAAAGAATAACATCATACATTGTTGGTGGGACTGTAAATTGGTATAACCACTCTGCAAAGCAGTGTGGAGATTCCTCAAAAAACTAGGAACGGAACCACCATTTGACTCAGCTATCCCACTATTTGGTGTATATCTAAAGGAATTAAAATCAGCATACTATAGTGACACAGCCACATCAATATTCATAGGAGCACAATCAACAATATCAAAGCTATGGAGTCAATGTAGGTGCCGTTCCGCGGAAGAATGGATAGAGAAAATGTGGTATAAATACACAATGGAGAATTACTCGGTCATAAAGAAGAATGACTTTATGATATTTGTCAGTAAATGGTTCAATCGGGATACTATCATTCTAACTGAAATAAGTGAATTCCAGAAAATCAAAGGTCAAACATTTTTGATGATGTGTGAAAGTTCTTCCTCAATAAGGGGAGAGAGGGGAAGAATAGAAATTTAATAGAACAAACAAATGGAACTGGAGGGAAGGCAGTGGGACAGGAAAAGGAAAGAGTGAAATGAATGTAACATAATATTCCTATGTACATATAGGAAAACACCATAGTGAATCCCACCATCATGTACATTCAGAAGAATGGGGTCCTAATTAGAATAAGATATATCCATGATTGTGTAATTATATCAAAATGGATTCTACTGTCATGTATAATTAAAATATATATAAGAAAATAATATAAAATGTTAAAACAGAGTGTCCCTTCCTTTTAAGATTTTTCTGTATCAGGAAAAAGCTTCAAATTTTAACTACTCTCATCTGATATCTCAGTTTTTATTAGTAACCAAATGTTAACAGTTGAAAGTGAGAAGATGAAATTTAATATAAATGAGATAAACATATGTGTCTGTCAGGAGACACCTGACTAATTTGAGAAAATTAAAGTACAAAATATCAATTGCTAAATATAAATCCAATTAATTTGTCACTTTTTCTTTTGTGCTGGGGATTGAACCCAGGGGTGCTTTATAACTGAGATACATTGCCATTCCTTTTCTATTTTTTTTTTTTAATTTTGAAACAGAGTCTCACTATATTGCTCAGGGACTGACTAATTTTCTCAGAGTAGCCTTGAACTTTTGATCCTCTTGCCTCAGTCTCCTGAGTTGCTGAAATTATAGGTGTGCACCACCTTGCCTCATCTTTCAGTGAATTTTTGAAAAGGTAACATTGAGAGCCTTATTTAAAGGTTTTTTACAGCATGGAACATAAAAACATTTTGCCACTTTTTCACAGAAAGAAATTTAAGAGCTCTCAGTCTCTCTGTTTGATTCATGTTTCAGAGATAATATTGTAGCATTTTAACTGATATTCAAAGAGACTCGGAGTAAATATTAAATCTCTTGGTTCAAAGCAATTATATACCAAATATGGTTTCACTCATGTTAACTTCACTTTGTATTTTCCTTGTAAAACTTTGTAACTGTTTCTGTTGTAGTTTTGCAGAATTATTACTTCTAACAAAACCACCCGAGTTTTTTTGAGATAATAAACCATCATCTCCAGACAAATAGGATGTAATGGTGATTTCCAGTACTAATTCTGACCCTAGTAAAAAAGAGGGGTAAGTATGAAATTATAGACATTAAAGTTAAAACCCATACACTCACTTCAAGATTGCTGAAACTGGCCTGCTGGATGTTTATAACCAAAACTTGGAAACCAAAGCCAGGAAAGTAAAAGCACTATGGAAAAAAAGCAGCCAATATTCTGGCTCTCTAAGGTTATCCAGGACCCAGGGAATGACAGGAACTCTCTAAGGACCCTACAACTCCTGTGACTAACCTGACCACCCAATTGGGGGGGATCATAGAGAACAGAAAGTCAACCAGTGCACATTCTGCAGGGGAAAGTTATTTGGGAGGAAGCCATGCATGCTCAGCAAGACCCTGACCCATCTGGGGAAATGGTACCATTGGTAAGGGAAATGCTAAAGGAGATAAGAGACTTCTTGCAAGTGCCCAAGATGATCCCTGAGGAATCTCAGCTAACCCTAACACCTGGCAAGACCAAAGTCTATTTTTGACCAATTTGGCATTAAACATCTGATAGGAAAGTATAATAAAAGCACAATCATATCTGAACATTTAAAAGAAAAGACAAATATTCTTCTGTTGGAAACTGAGATATATACTTATGTCAGTCCTCCAAAAAATATGTAAATCTGAGAAATAATTAAGAAAGGTTCTTGTATGAGAGTGCCAAATAACGATGAAAAGACTCTGACAGCCATACATTTGCCCTCAGATGATTTGAGCCTAATCTTACAAACCTATAAATCTTCCTAAACTCCTATGTAGGTGGATTTCATCGGTGTTTGTTTTTCACTGCTACAATTATCTAGCCCCCCAAAATAGATATAGCCCCTCATAATGAGTCTCTAATCAATCTTTAACAGCATCCATTAAAGCTAAATGGGATATATAACTACTTCTTCTCCTGTTGGGAGTAGAATAACTGCTGAATTGGCAAAGCTGTTGGAAGAATATCCACCTCCCTCTGCTATTTCAAGGGTTTGTCTAAAGATCTCTTCTATAGTCTAGGGGAAATATTAAAGGCATAATTACCCTCCAAACAAGATAGATTCATTAGAAGTAGCCACTCTCTGAAATTGGAGAGGATTAAGTCTATTAACCACAGGAAAGAGAGGGTTGTGTCTCTTCCTAGTGGAAAATTGCCATCTTTATGTCAATCAATCTGGGCAAAATAGAAATTAGTAGACCATGCCTCCAGGATTTGGCATCAACTGTCAGAGTCACAAGGGATCACTGTCACAGTTTGGAAGTGGATGTCTTTGTCACTACCTTTCACGGGACCCTTTTTGATACTCCTTCTGGCTTTGTTTTATGAACCCTGACTATTAACCCTACTAGCAAAGTTTATCTTTTTTTTTTCATCTGGAGACTATCAAACTCCAGCTGTTGGTATGGCAGGGCTTAAAACCAATCCCACGAATGGAGCTGAGTGCCCCTATAGTCTCATCTTGAGCAGAGAGGGTCAGGGGCGTGTAATTTCAAATTGGACAGAGAGGACTGCCCTCAGGCAGCCTGAAGCAACTACAGAAGGTGAGATGTTTGTCCATTAACCACCCAGAAAGAATTGTGGGGGGTATGAATTCTCATTCATGCCCTATTGGATTCAAATGTATGATATGTCAAGATCATTGTATTGTCATGAGCCACTAATAAAAAAAAGAATTTTTGGATTACATCTCTCAGGAGGGAATGCATTAGAAGTTTAAGGTTGTCCAAATGGCAAAGGCAGAGTACAATAAAAATGCAGACTGAAGTACAAGACAGGGTAATGAATCATTGTGTCCTTGTTTAAGGTAAGTCCCATTACCATGACAACTCTGGCCACTGAGGGTTTATCACCATGACAGTTTCTGCCACAAGTTTTGTATTCTAATTAGGTGAAAATAGAGCAACTAATGGATATTGTATCCTAATCAGGTGGAAATAAAGTAACCAAAGGGAACAAATAAGGTCTTCAATTACGTCTGCCAGGAGGGTAAGATAGGGCAGGTAAGTGTACAGGACAAGACTTGCCCAGACATGAGGACTCAGAGCCACTCTGTCTTGCTTGGCCCATTCCACTCTAACTTATGGAGTGTTACTTTCACTTTTATTTTCCATAAACTTACACTTTCCCCTTTAAATATTTTTTTAAATAATCTAATTTTATTTAAAAAATGTTTATACACTTAACTTAAAAACATTTTTATATCTATAAGGTGGGTGGTAATATCTCCTCCATTTTCAATTTTTAGTAATTTCAGCAATTTCTCCTTTTTCTTGTTTACTCTGGTCTATCTCATTGATTTCTTCAAAAATTAACTTTTGGTTTTGTTAATTATTGTTTCATTCATGTTGTAATCTATATTATACCACATCTTACCATTAATTTGGGTTTTGTTGACTTTTTCTAGTTTCTTCAGATGGAAGTTTAGATGTCAATTTGAGGTATTTCTTCTTTTGTTCATTTGAAAGTGTAAGTTTATTTGTAAAATACAGGCTTTCTTGACAAACATTTTTCTCCTTAGTTTCCTTTAGATACTTTCCATATTTTTAGATTTTTTTAAAAAATTCTACTTCATCTCAAAGTAGAATTATTGACCACATGGTATATTCCTAGGAAAAATTGTATTCTACTGATATTATGTAGAGTGATGTAAAAATACCTATTTTATCTGGTGGGTTTTAGTACAAATCAAATCTTCTATTTCTATGATACCTTTCTGCCAACTTTTTCTATCCAGGATTGTAGGTTATTAAAGTCTTTGAATATCTTTGCTACATTTTTTTATTCTCCTTACAATTCTGTCAATTTTTACTTTATGTATGGTGTTATTTGTATTTTAAGCACATGTGTTTTTACAATTGTTTTATCATAATGCTTACATCTTCTTAATGGAATGATTCTTCTATCCCTATAAAATTTTTATCTTGACATATTTTGTTTAATAGTAGTTTGGCCACTCCAGCTCTCTTTTGATAAGTTTCCATGTTTACCACCATTTTACTCTCAGACTATTTTCAGTGTTGGATCTAATTTATTTCTTTTCTAAAGACGATATAGTTGTCTTACATTTTTCCCTCCATTCTGACAATTATTGCCTCTTAATTAAAGTGTTTAAAGAAGTAACAATGTAATTACTGATAAAGTAGGGTTTATTTCTCTCATGTTGACTCTTGCTTTCTACTATATCTTATGCCTATTTTGCTCCCTTGTTTCTACATTACTAACTTCTTCATATTAAATTAATATTTTCTAGTGTAGCATTATAATTCCCTTACCATTTCTTTTGCATTACTTTTTTTATTATTTTCTTAGTGGGAATTTCAATTAACATCTTTAGCATTCTAGTTCAAATTAGTGCTAATTTAACTTCAATAAGATATAAAAATTTGCTTCTATATAGTTCTATTCTGTACCCTTTCATTTGTATGATTATCATCATATACTTTACATCTTTATATACATCTATTAAATAGTTTTTAAATAATGCTTGATGCAGTTGACTTTTAGATCAAACAAAAAAATAAAAAATTACTCTCAAAACCACATTGATACTTTTCTATGTACCCATGTAGGTTGCTAATTTATTGTTCAACTATTGTTCTCTCATAAGAAATCAACAGTTTATCTTATTAAGTATTTCTTTTTTTTCCATAGTCCATTTTTATTTATTTATTTTTATCAGTGCATAAGGTCTACTAATCATAGACAAACACTTTCTTCTTCTGGTCTTGAGTCATCATGTTTTACCAAGGATATGAAAACAACAGATGCTATGCAGGAACTGATTGGATGGAGCAGGAAGAAGACAGGTTGTAGTTTACTCATATAAACTCTTGGTGTTTTTTGTGGGGGTATAATAGAAACCCACTCAAAGAAGTTAAATACTAGGCAGATGAGTTATATCATAGATACCATCCGGAATGCAGTGGATAAGCAGTACTTGGGCTTGTGAGAATAAGAGGGTCTCTTGTTGTCCTTGCCTCTGCCTGTCCACTTGACCACATTCTTTCTCACCTCCACACCTCCATTCACTTTGTGGAATATTATCTCCAGTGTCCCAATGCTTTCCTGGGACCCCAGTGTCACAACCCAGATTTGTAACCTGAGTCCATGTGAGTAATTAGTTCAATTCTGTACAGCTAACAATGGGGTCTGCCCCATTTCCACATTTTTTGAGAACTGTTTGATAGGCTGAACTTTTGACCAGTCTGCAATGACCAGGAAAAGGGTACTGGGGGAAATTGGGATGGTTACTTTCAAACCATATCCTTCCAAGAGGGGAGTGAATGTTTCCACAAGTCCTTTTAGGATATTATTTAGTCTTAAAGAATAATGAATTTATGGCATTTGCAGATAACTGGATGGAATTACAGAATAGCATGCTAAGTGGAATAAGCCAATCCCCCTAAAACCAAAGGCCAAATGTTTTCTAATAAGTGGATGCTGATCCATAGTCTGGGGGGGCAGTAGGGAAGAATGAAGGATCTTTGGATTGTGCAGAAGGAAGTAAGGGGAGGGATGGGGCTGTAGGAATGGGAAGGACAGTAGAATGAATCAGACATTATTACCCTCTATACATGTGTGTTTAAGCATTTCTTTTACATGATGAATGAGATTTGTTTCCTAATTTATGTGGCTTTCAAGATGTTCTCTTTATCTTTGGCTCTTGAGATTAACTATATCTATTTGTTTTTATCTTTGTGTTTATTTACAGTTCATCTAGTCTCTTACAAGTATAGTTTAATATTTTAAAATAAGTAGATTTATAAAACCTATTTATACTAAGTGAATTAAAATTTCATATAGAAGCAACATATTCTGAATACTCCATCTACCAGGACCTTCATAATAATCATTCCATTCTGCTTCTATAAACACAACTTTTCCATATAAGTGAAATCATGGGATAGTTGTTGTTTGGTCCCTGAATTATTTTACTTAACAAAATGTCCTTCAGATTCATTTATGCTGTTGTAAATGGCAAAATTTCATCCTTTGCAAAATCATAATAACATTCCATTGTGTATATATATACATATATTCCAATGTGTATTTAAATCCATCTATTCTTTGATAGACACATAGATTGATTATCCTGGGTAATGTGGAAAGCGTCTTTGACATAATAATTTTACTTGGTTTAGTTCTTTACTAGGTAATGAATTTCTGGATATTGTGGTGCTCCTCTTTCTCTCTCTCTCTTTTTTTTAATTTCCTGAGAAACACCATGCTGTTTTGCATAACTGTTGTTCTAATTTATACTTACCACTAGTGTGCAAAAGTTCTTTTTTCTCCACATGATCACCAACTCTGTTCTCCTTTTACCTTTTGTTTATAGTCATTTTAATAGGTGCAAGATTATATCTCAATGTCATTTTTAATTTGCATTTTTCAGATAATTAGTGATGCTGAACATTTTTTAAATATACCTGTAAGCCATTAATATTTCTTATTTTGAGAAATGTCTGTTCAGGTCAGGTTCCTTTTCAATTTTTTAGTAGTTTTTTTTTCCTTTTTATTAAATTATTTCTATTTCTTATGTAATTTTCATATTAATTCTTATAATATATATGATTTGAAAATATTTTCTCTTTTTTCACAAGTTGTGTCTTCACTCTGTTAATTTTTCCTTAGCCGTTCAGAGGTGTTTAATTTGATATAAATCACAATTGTCTATTTTCACCGTTGTTGCCTGTGCTTATCTGGACATCTTAAAAAAAAAATCATTGCCCAGATCAATGTCATAAACTTTTCTCCTTTGTTTTTAGTTTACAATTTCAGGTCTTATGTTTAAGTCTTTAATCCATTTTGGTTCAATTCTTTTTATGTGCTGAGAGGATTTGGTCTAATTTCATTCTTCTGCATGTGGATATCCAATTTCCTCAACATAAGAGACAGTTTTGTCCTCATTGTGTGTTCTTGCCACCTTTGTTAAAAATCAATTGGCGAAAACAGCTGGACATGGTGGCTCTTACCAAGACCCTGTCTTTAAACATAGAAAGGACTGAAGATATAGCTCAGCTATAAAGTAACCCTGGGTTCAATCCAGAATCTAAATAAATAAATAAATAAATAAATAAATAAATAAATAGTAAATTAAAATAAAAGAGAAAGAGAGAGAAGAAGAAGAAGAAGAAGAAGAAGAAGAAGAAGAAGAAGAAGAAGAAGAAGAAGAAGAAGGAAAGAATGAAAATCAGTTGACTGTGAATACATGTATTTATTTCTATAATATCTCTTCTGTTTTATTACTCTATGAATTTGGGGTGTTCTGTTGTTTGTTTTTTTAGAACATTCTTTTTAAAGTCACTCTTTTTTAAAGACCTTGGCGGACCTTTATTTTATTAATTTGTTTATATGCGGTGCTGAGAAGTAAACCCAGTGCCTCACACATGCTAGGCAAACACTCTACCACTGAGCCACACCCCCAGCAACATGGTTTTTTTTTAATTGTATTTTTAAAATATCTTTTTAGTTACTATTGGACCTTTATTTTATTTATTTATGTAGGGTGCTGACAATTGAATCCAGTGCCTCATTTATGCTAGGCAAGCTCTCTGCCACTGAGCCACAACCCAGACCCTGTGAATTTGTTTTTGTCATATCAGATTGTTTTGATTACTATAGTATGCAGTATATTTGGAAGTCATCTAGTGTAATGCCTATGGTTCAGCTTTTTCCTTAAGATTGCTTGCATGTTTTGCTCCTTTTTAGTTCCAAACAAATATTACCTTTTTTTCCTATTTTCATTTCAATTTTGATGAGTACTACATTAAATCTGCAAATCATTTTTGGTAATATGAACATGTTAACAATATCAGTTTTTCCTATTTGTACACAAAGTGTATTTATTTATTTGTCTTCTTTGGTTTCTTTAATAGTAATGTCAGTGTACATATCTTTCACTTCCTTAAGTTTATTCCTAATTTTTTTCTGTATGCGTTATGAATGGCATTTTTTTCTTTCTTTTTCAGATAGTTTGCTGGAATGCATAAAAAATTTATTAAATTTATATGTTAACTTTGCATACTGAAAATTTCCTAAATCAATTTATTAGTTTTAACAAGTTTTTGGGCAAAAGCTTTCACATTTTCTAAATCTAGGCCCACCTCATCCACAAGCTGCAACATTTTTACTTCTTCCTTCACAATTTGAATGCCTTTGATCTCTTTGTATTGAGTGTTTACTCTAGGTAGGACTTCCACTGCTATATTGAATAAAAGTGGTGAGAAGATCATCTGTTTCATCTTTAACCCTAAAAGAAAAACTTTCAACTCTGTAGTATTGATTATGATGTTAGCTATGGTTTTCTTGTACTTGGCATTTATTGTGTTATGCATTGTTTCTATACCTAATTTGTTGGCATTTCTTACATTTTTTAATATTTTTTATATTTTTATACAATCATGAAAGGATGTCAAATAATGTTACCTGCTTTCTGCATCTATTGTTTTGCTCAGGTAGGTACAATCTTTTTTTTCTGTTAATGTGAAGTATTATATTAATTGATTTGTGTATGTTGAGTCATCTTTGCATACCTGGAATGAATTCCTCTTGATTAGAGTGAATGATCTTTTTAGTATATTGTTGAATTTGGCTTAAAGACTTTTGCATCTACAGCCTCTTCAAATATATTAGTAAGTAGTTTTTTATAGCATTTTTTTTTTTACTTTGGAATGAGGGTAATAATGGTGTCAAAAAATGAGTTTGGAATTATTCTATATACTTCAAATTTTTAAAGAGGTTGAGAAAAATTGGTATTACTTCTTTATTTAAAAGAATTCAGCAGTGAAGCCATTAATGCCTGATCTTAGATAGGATTTTTTATCATTTATTCAGTCTGGTTAGTATTGTTCTATTTAGATTTTTTATTTCTTATTCAACCTTTGTTGTTGTATATGTCTAGAAAGATATATATTTTTCTAGTTATCCTGTTCGTTGTCATATAATTGCTTATCATAGTCTCTTATAATTTTTTTCCTGTGGCATCAGTTGTAATGTCTCCTTTATCCATCTTTGATTTTATTTATTTGAATCATCTTTTTTTTTAACAGTATAGTTTAAGGTTAGCCAGTGTTTTTATCTTTCAAAAAAACCAACTCTTTTTATTAATCATTTCTTTTGTTTTTCTGATCTCTATTTTATTTTTCCTTTTATCTTTATTTTCTTCCTTTTCCTCTAATATCTAGATAACCAAAGTATCTATCTTATACTATTGTTATGAAGATTATGCATTTTAATGTGTGAGAAAACTTGTATGATATCTGGCTATATTAAATACTTCATGAAATTATCTTTTTAAAGTTATGGTTGTTAAATTATGTGAAAATACATGAAACACTTATAATCATCTAACTGTATGTGTGTGTTTGTGTGTATGTATATATAGTTATATATGTTTAGAGTGCATAGGTAATCTTACATATATATATATATATATATATATATATATATATATGTACATTATGTATATTTTACATACATATATAATGTGTGTGTATTTATATATGTTGCAGGAAATCTATGTGTATGCTAATTTCAAAAACTGATAGACTCAGTTAGGTGAAAAAACTAAAGTGAGAGGAGAACTGAATTCTATAAAAGGTTAATGTCAACTTTCACAACACTCAAAAAACTTTGACTATATTTTTATATTTTCTGTGATGTTCTTGGCATTCTTCTCTGTGGGTTACTTTCACCTTTAGAACACCTCATATGATGAGTGAAAAAAAGATATTTCAATTTCTGATCTTCTATTCCCATACTAATCCAGTTATTCCTGTATTCCATTAGCTCTAAAGTAGCTAGACAAAAATCAGTTTTAGTTAGCTTTGTGTCACTGTGTCCAAAATATCTGACAAGAATAATTAGAGGAGGAAAATGTATTTGGCTCAGTTTCAGAGATGTCAGTATATAATGCCATAGCTCTGAATACAAGGTGAAGCAGAACATCATGGTGGAAAGGTGTGGTGGAGAAAACTAGCTCAGGACATGACAGCCAGAAAATAGAAAGTGAGACCTCTGCTTTCCATAATTAAAATATAAACCCTTCATGCTTCCAGTGTCCTACCTCCTTCAATCACAATCTGCTTGCCTGACATAACCACCCAGTTAATTCCTATCAGATAATTAATGCATTGACTAAGTTAAAGCTCTCATAAGACAATCATTTTTCCTTTGAAGATTCTTGGATTGTCTTATACATGATTTTTTGGGGACACATCTAAACCATACAACAACTTTCCTTAATATTCTTTTAAAATATGCTAAATATCACATAACTCAAATTGGATCTCATGATTTCATCTAAACTTGTTTTTCTGGGTTAGGAGAATGGAGTTCCTTTACAACATTGATGATGATTAAATGTATAAAAACTCAAATTAAAAAAGGGGGAAGTAGGAATGTTATTTCTAAATAAAAAGCTAAGTATTTTAGTGAAAATTCTGGGGGATGATTATTGGATAAGAAACCAACAAATATCAACTTTAGGTTTAACATCTGGAACCCAATAGTGCTATACATTCCTCTAGCGTTTTTTAAAATTTTTATTTGAATTAGTTATTTATTCTAATTTGTTATACATGATGGCAGAATGCAATTCATTTCATATTACAGATATATAGCACAATTTTTCAAGTCACTGATTGTACACAAAGTATTTTCACACAATTCCCGTCTTCATATATGTACTTAGAATGTTTAACTCTTTGAACCATCATTCCTACCCCCTTGCACTGTCTTTTCCCCTTCCTCCCCTTTGCTCTGTTTTCTACATTGAATATATCCCCAAATTGGTGTCCTGCATATAGAGAAAACTATGGCCAGTCTCAAGGCTCCTATTAAACCTTACTGCTTCTCTAGAGGCATCTTATTATTGAGTTGGCAAGATTCCCTAAAAAGTATCAGCATCATTTATTGTTAGCTCTCTTCTATGAGGAAAGCTGAATAGGGAGATGAGGTGACCAACCTACATCCTTCTCCTTTTTCTTCTTCTCTTCCTCCAATCCTTCCATGCTCCCAACCGTCCCGCCATTATGAGTCAGCATCCTCATATCAAAGAAAACATTCAGCCTTTGGTTTTTGGGGATTGGCTTGCTTCACTTAGAATTATGTTCTCCAACTTCATCCATTTACCTGCAAATGACATGATTTTATTCTCTTTTAATGCTGAGTATTGTTCCATTGTATATATATACCAGTGTCCCTATCCATTTATCTACTGAAGGGCATCTAGGTTGGTTCCATAATTTAGCTATTGTGAATTGTGCTGCTATAAACATTGATGTGACTGTGTCCCTGTAGTATGCTGTTTTCAAGTCCTTTGGGTATAGACCAAGGAGTGGGATAGCTGGGTCAAATGGTGGTTCCATTCCCAATTTTCCCAGGAATCTCCATACTGCTTTCCATATTGGCTGCACCAATTTGCAGCCCCACCAGCAATGCATGAGTGTGCCTGTTCCCCCATATCCTTGCCATCACTGTTGTTTGTATTCTTGATAACTGCAATTCTGACTAGAGTGAGATGAAATCTCAGAGTAGTTTTGATTTGCATTACTCTAACTTATTTTTGCCATAGAAGCTTTTTCAACATTTGTGGCTGTATTTAATTTCTCTTTCCTCATCTATTTAATGCCTCTCTCTTCTTCCCTTCTCTGTATCATTCCCAATTCCAACAAATCCTTGATTTTCCTACACTGATACTGTTCATAGTGTATTTAGATGATGTACTATTCCAGAAACACATAAATAGAGAAGCACATAATTTTTGTCAGCCAAAATCTGACCTGCAAAAATATGTAATGTGTAGTTATATATGTAGTTTTCTTACTTTATGTGCAAAATCAAACAATTGCAAATACTTTGATGGAAGTTGTTGAATGGTAAAATTATCAGAGTCAGGCTGAAGGATGTAAGTTGGTCACCTCATCTACCTATTCAACTTTCCTCATAGAATAGTGCTAACAATAACTGATGCTGATACTTTTTAGGGAATCTACGAACTCAATAATAAGATGCCTCTAGAGAAGCAGTGAGGCTTATTAGGAGCCTCGAGACTGGCCATACTTTTCTCTATGTGCAGGACACCAATTTGGGAATATATTCAAAGTAGAAAACAAGCATGGAATGCTGGAATGTTCTGTTATAGCTATAGTTGTCATATTGCAATAAGCAAAAGGATATATCTCATCTTTGCAGAATTGGGAAGAAAAAATGCACAACCACATAAATAGCCTAAAAAACATACATCTCAAATTGCTGAATGGAAAAAAAAAAGTTGTCTCAGATTTCTGCATGAATCAGAATTTTATTCAATAAACTTTTTCTTGCTTTTTTTCTTTTCATGGTTAGACTAACATTCAAATGATTGTTTTACTTAATATTACAATGTACAATGTGAAAAACATTTAAATAGCTTTTTGTTTTGTTTTGGGTTTTTTGCTCCTCTCACATAGTAGGTATTTAATAAATATTTGGGGAAAGAATGCACAAAAATATAAAGGGGCATGCCTTAATACTGCAAATTTTCTTGTGAGTAAAATGAGAATGTAATTAAGGTACAGATTTTAAGGTACATATTATAATTTGTAAAATAAGTAAGGTAGTAAATATAGACAAAAATCAATATTGCCCATGTTGTCAGGTGTTCAGGCAATTTTCTACAGAAGCAACCAGAAGAGGCTATCACATGTTGAGTTCAAATACAGAAAACTCCCAAACAATCTACATTAAAATCTATGTATATTAATTATTGTAGTTAAGACATTGAGAGACAGTGCCACCCAGTCCTCAACTCTGTCATCCTGTTTTCTTCCTTCAAGTGAAACTAATAGCTTCTAAATAGCAGGTAATGTGCTACATATAGAAGCAACCATGGCAGAAATATTCTGCAAGAGTACCTTTTCCCAACAGAGAGACCCATTGAAATCAGGCAAAAGAAAGCCACAGCTTGTGGGATTAACAGCAGATTTCCCCATATTACCAAAAGCCTGTGAAAAAGTTTCTAATATTCCCTACACAGTCATGAAAGCAAATGTAAGACTGAAACTATTTTAATAAAATTAACATCTGAGTTCACAGATTTCTTGTGATTTTTGTAGGATTGAGATCTTTTCTCTGATAAGTGTAAAAAAAATCTTTTTTAATTTTATTTATTTATTTACTTATTTAAAATAATCTGGTGTGACCGTTCTTAGAGTGGTCTCCTCAAAATTCTAATTCAGAGATTTTTGATTACTTAATTTTTCAAGCTGGTTTGTTCTGCTTTATATCTGTGAATGATTTTTAAATATCAAATTTGTAGATGAAACTTGATCTAATTTGCTAATAGGAAGTTTTACCTTGTTTTTTCTTGAAGATTTTATTAGAAACTAAGGAGAATAAGCCATTAGGTAAAAATGATATTCTACTGTAGTATTTACAAAATGTCATATAAGCCCTTATATTTTTATGCATATGAGCATCAGTATGTTAAAAAATACTTTGCAACAAAATTAGCAATGTTATCTATTGTTTTTTCATAAATGGTCTTGTAGAAAAAATGAATTTCTTTGATCATTGCACTGTAGGACATATAATTATTGCTATTAAAACGATTCATTAGGAGGAAAAAATAACAAATTACTTTTAATGAGCCTTCCAGACATAAATTTATTTCAATCTACAAACTCATTAATATCTTTGTAGTATACTCAAATTAAATTAGCATTCTATGATGTTTTCAGGAGTGTTCTTTCTTTGTAAAGTGATAAATGTATCACATAGATCAAAACAATTTCCTAAGAGTCAAGTTTTATATCACTTTGTAAAAATCATTAATACTTCTGATAAACTTTTTTATTTGTTTTTCTCTGCAAGCATCTCTACATGAGTATAAAATAAAAGCACAAAAACTTTAAAAAATAGCTTGTTATATTTAAAATATTCCTGAAAGTTATTTTCTAAACCTTACATATATCACTGCAGATATAAAAATAAAAATTGTAATCTCTAGAGTCAAACTTGGATTTGAATTCTGGGTCAGGCAGTTTCTAAATTTAGGCATATAACTAAAAGTCTTTATTTTTTAGTTTCCTTATCCATAAAGTGTGAATAATAATATTACCTTCCAAATAATTATGGCAATTGAATGTAATAATAAAGATAAAATACTGATTAGATTCATATAATATAAAATACAAAATAAGGACTTATTTCTTATCTTTAAATTACTTTGCAATATGCATTTTAAATACATAATTATGTAAGTTAACTTTATACCATATACACAGATATACATATAAAATGTGTGCACAAAGTGAGAAGTTGATCAGTCTACATGAAAATAACTATTACCTTATTTTGTTGGTCATTTTTATTAGTATGTTTTTATGTTTTCCCTTTAAAAATTATTTTAATTCCTGTAGTTTCTCAAGCATACATTTGTGACCTCTTTGTGCCTTGATATACAATTTATTCTTCTCAAGACTCTTCTACAAACTTTTGGCTTGGCACTCTGTGGTGTATTAGGCTTAAATGGCAGCTTCTTAATATATAAATTGAGAGCAGTGTACCTGGTGAGGAAGAAAAAATGAAATGAGGCAGAATAGCAAATGCAAAGCATGTGTATCATTTGTTTATAGTTGCAAATTTGAAGGAATAATTCTATATTGGGATGAACATATTTTAACTAATCAAGCAACTATTTTGAAATGTTGAATAGTTGGAGGTAAGCACTAATAACCCAATCAGAAGGTTTTGTTTTCTGGTGTAGTGTGTAATTTCAATGACATATCCAATCAAATATTAAGATTTTGTACAATTACCATTGAAAATTCTAGTTTCAAGAAGAATGAAATTGCTGCTAATATCATGGATTTAGTTTTGTTTTAATTTGGTTTTAGCTTAAAAAGGGTAACAGAACCTTAATATTTTTCCTTTTTCTCATCTGGTTTTAGTAGGTACTTAGTGACAAGAACTGTGTTAGCTTGCCATAAGACAGAAGAAACAGTACTTCTGAGTCAAAGACAAAATATAATTATGGCACCAAAGGTACTATGAGCTTCATCTTACATCTTTCCCCTTGTCCATGATTAATACTCACATGATATAGGAGAGTTCATAGAGGATGTTGTATTCTCAGTAGTTTGTATCAAAACTGAGGAAATGAACTTTTAAAGGGAACTACCAGTTAAAATGTTTAACCTTTGCTTTGGAAGAGGGATAAATTGATATAAACACTCTAGGTGGCAATCACAGCCCCACCACAACCACAACAACACAGCCCTCTTCCCCAGAATACCTATTATGCTGGTCTTCCCTGGCCATTTGCCATACACATTCTTAAAGCGATAACCGGCAGAAAGGCTGTCAGTATCTCTGCTTTGATGATGGGAAAAATATGAGAAATCCATGCAAAATTGATCTGAATCCTTACTTATTTACCGTTATATTAGGTAGTGTTACTGGTCAATGGAAAAAGGATAAAATATTAAGCAAATATTGCTGAAAATACGTACTCGGAATATGGGCAACAACAACAAAAAAAACTATGACTTGTGATATATTTGTACAAAGCTCCCTCTTGAATACAAACTTAATTATGAGCAGCAAAGTTTTACAATTTTACAAAAACAAGTGAAGACATCTCGTTAACCTGGATTGTGGTGTGCTTTAAAAACAGTATATTAAAATTCATTATGATAAATCTAGCCGAATTTACAAAATAGCATTTAGCATTTTTTAAATCACTTATAAACTAATTTTTAAAATTAATTTATAAATAAATTAAAATTTTAAATTGGTTTATAAATAAACCACTTATAAACAATTTTTAAAAATCACTTATAAACTCGAATAATAGTTGCAAATGAAAATTTATAAAGGATTGTTAACTAAAGAATATATAAAACTTATAAATTAAAATTAAAATGGCAAATAAGTCAAAAGAAAATGTGCACAACTCAAAATTTTAGAGAAGAAACAAAAATGGCCAATAATCAAATCAAAGGAGATAAATTTCAATAGTAATCAGAAAATGTATACTAATTTCAATTTATGGTACAATTTTAAATATGCTTTGTATCCAAAATAAAAATATATAAATAGATAATGATAATAGATAATGTATATGAAAATAAGTGTATTTTCAAAGATGTGTAGACACAAGTCAAGCATATCTGCTATGGATTAGGAATTTTAATATCATTTTTTTAAAAATACATTATACAAATAAAACAAATAACAAACATGGAACAATGTCAAAATCTCACTTCTATTTATACAATCCAATTACTTGACACAAGAATGTCCCTGGCAACAACTTTTAGTAGCAACAAAACAATTATATAACCTAAGTATTTATCATTATGAGAATGAATCTATAGATTATAACATATGCAAAATATTGTAGTAAAGCAGAATGAACAATGGCTTCATGTATCTGTAAACTGTGAACAAAACATTGAGCAAACCCACTGTTGTAGAAGACATACTGTTTGTTTCGAATTATATAATGTACATATGTTATAAAACTACCCAGTTTAATGTTCAGAAACAATAATGTACTCTAATGATTGAAAAACAAGCTCTAATGATTGAAAACCTGTGAAGTAAAAACTTGGATACATAGAATCAACTTACATTGAAGAAATAAATTAGAAGTGATAAATTATGAGAAAAATGAAAACATAAAATTGATATATACTGGACATTTGCATATATTTCTAAAATTAGCAACAAACGAATATACATCTTTAATAGAGTGTCATAAAAAGTACTGAAAGATTTGAAATGATAGCTTCTATTCATTCAAATTTTTATTCAGTCATTTTTCATAAGATAAATCCTAATTAAGAAAATCATTATAATTTTGGACATCAAATATTTTTTGATAAAATAGGGCACTTGTTCACAAATGTCAGCAGTCTTGTTTTTTTCATGAAATAAGTTTGCAGAACGTATTTCATAAAATAAATGTAGGGATATGCTAAGAATAGATTTTACATTTTTAAAAAGCATATTTTTAAATATTGAGTTTCTTACTAAAAAAATCAGACATGTCGACTGGTATGAAAAATTCAATGTGTTGTAATGAAAAAGACAAGAATTTTTAATTCTTTTATTAAATCAGTGATCATTCAATTTTTTTTTTTTTTTTTTTTTGCACTGGGAATTGAACTCAGGGGTGCTTAGCCACTGAGCAACACACTTACCCCTTTTAAAATATTTTGTTTGGAGATAGAGTCTCACTAAGTTGATTAGGGACTTGCTAATTACTTTGTACTTGCAATCCTTCTGCCTCAGCCTCTAGAGCCACTGGATTACAGGCGTGTGTCACCATGCCCAGAAATAAAACTCTTTTAAAATAAGAAAGGTAAATTCTTTCCAATCAGAGTGGAAATATGAAAATATAAAATTTTTCAACAAATGAAGTAATTATGAACCTTCATGATAAAATATGCAAGTTTTGAATATTAAATATATAAAACATTTTATATATGTGCAGATAATTAGAATATCAAGTACATCTTATAAAACATACTCATGTATAAATAATAAAAATAAAAATAATAATAAAAAAACAAAACCATGAATTCAGTAGAAAATAAATATATCTGCAATTCGCATGAGAAATTATCTAAATAATTAAAACATTTTCTATACTTTTATTTGAGGATATAGAAAATAGAAATACAATGAAATATCATTTTACATTTATCATTTTTTGGGGAAAGAATACTATTGGATATTAGCAAATATTAAGAAGTCTGGGCATATATGTAGACAGTAACACACTGGTCATGGGAATTTACATTGTTCTGGCCCATTAGTTAAGGATTTTAATAATCTCTATTCAAATATTCAAATCCCATAGTGCAATTCCTTGTCATCTATAATCACACTTGTGTAAATCAGATGTACAATGTTCACTTAACCACTGTCCCCAAGAGTCAGAAATAAGAATAAAATTAAAAATATATCTATAGGTGAATGATACATGTAACTAGCATTTTTATATTATGATGTACAAACCAGGTATTAGAAGGTTAAGTTAGACATATGTACTCTAACATGGGGACAAAGCATATATATATTAAGAAAAAAATGTCACTATGGGTACTACAATTCACTACTCATATTTATACGGGATCCCTCTACTCTTGGTAATTTTGTATAAGCATAAATTCACACACAAATATGTGTGCACTTATATATTAATACAGACCCATTCATGTCTCCTTATATTTGTGTCACATACACATAAAATAAATAAAAACACAATCTTGTAATGCACCTGGGAAACAATTTTGCAGTTATCTGTCATCTAGGTGGTCAATTGGATAGATCAAATTGTGTTTTCTGTTCTTTCATTTTCCTCTTACTATATTAAAGTTTCTTTATCTTCTTTTTTCAATAGTTTTATTATAATCCATTTACATGTGATGTTCTTTACTATTTGTAGTCTACCTGGGCTTCTTGATTTAATGTTTATTTCTTTTATCAAATTTGAAAAATTCTTAGCACACGTTCTAAACACACATGTTCTATTCACATACTAATTTCTTCACACATATTGTAACCTTTTCTCACCTCTTTTTGGGACTCCATTCACAAAATCATTTAGTTATTGTTCCCAGAGATCCCCAAGCACTGTGAATCCTTTTGCCTCTCTTCTCTACAGATTGGGTAATTTCTATTAGGTAACTCTCAAGTTCACTGACTTTTTCTTATCTGTTATTGAGTCCATCCAATGGAATTTTTAATCCCCTATTTATTTTTCAATTCTAAAACATCAGTTGCATGTTTTTATAGCTTTAGAAAATTTCCATTAATTTGAACCCTGTTCATTTTTCACTCATGGGTCATGTTTATAATGCACCTAGTTTTAAGTCTTTGTGTGTGTGTGTGTGTGGGGGGGGTTACCAGAGACTAAACTCAGGGGTACTTGACCACTGAAGTAGCCCCATTTTTTTATTTAGAGACAGGGTCTTTTATAATTGATTTTATTTTTAAAAACACACGAAATGCATTACAATTCTTATTATTCATCAAGAGCCCAATTTTTCATACCTTTTATATAGAGTATATTCATGCCAATTCATGTCTTTATACATGTAGTTTGTAGGTTTTTTTGTATTACAATTCTTTTTTTTTCTTTTTATTATTGGTTGTTCACAACATTACAAAGCTCTTGACATATCATATTTCATACATTAGATTGAAGTGGGTTATGAACCCCCAATTTTACCCCAAATGCAGATTGCAGAATCACGTCGGTTACACATCTACAATTTTACATAATGCCCTATTAGTAATTGTTGTATTCTGCTACCTTTCCTATCCCCTACTATCCCCCCTCCCCTCCCATCTTCTCTCTCTACCCCATCTACTGTAATTCATTTCTCTCCTTGTTACAATTCTTATTACACATATATACCACAATTTTTCATATCTCTGTATATAAAGTATTTTGACACACAATTTGTGTCTTCACACGCGTACTTTGGATAATGACGTTCATTACATTTCACCATCCTCGTTAATCCCCTGCCCTCTCCTTTTCCCTCCCACCCCAGTCTTACTGAGTTGCTCCATGTCTTGCCATTGCTGAGGTTGGCTTTCAACTTTAGATCCTGCTGTTCAGCCTCCTGAGCTGCTTGGATTACAGGCACTTGCCACCATGCCTGGCCCTAGTTTTAAGTTTTCCAGCATCTGGAATATCTCAGTATTGTCCTATGGAAATTTTTTCCTTTGAAAATAGATCGCATTTTTAAGGTCTCCCCTTTTCTCCCTTTTACTTTTATACAAGTATTTTTAAATTGTGTGCTTCGGTTATTAGTAAAACCCTCTGGAGAAGGTTATTTGCTTTGTCGAGGGAAGTAACGGAGGAAAATACCAACATTGCAATTGTACTGCTTTAAATTTTGATTTTTCTGCACAATCTGTAAAATATTTTCTACTTTTCACACTTTTTTAATTAAAAAATTTTAATTTGTTCTAATGTTATACATGACAGTAGAATATATTTTGACACATTGTAAGCAAATAGAGCACAACTTCTCATTCCTCTGGCCATACATGATGCAGGGTAACACCAGTTGTGTAATCCTACATATATATAGGATAATAATGTCCATCTCATTTGGCCATCCTTCCCTCCCCCATACCTTCTCTCCTCTGCTCACACCCTTCTGCCTTATCCCAAGTTCCTCCATTCCTCCTTACCTCACCCCAATTATGGATCAGCATCCACTTACAGAGAAAACATTTCGTCTTCTGTTTGGGTGGTTTGGCTTATTTCACTTAGCATAATATTATCAAGCTCCATCCATTTACCGGCAAATGATATACTTTCATTCTTCTTTAAGGTGGAGTAATATTCCATTGTGTATATATACCACATTTTCTTTATACATTCATCAGTTGAGGGGCATCTAGGTTGGTTTCATAGCTTTGCTATTATAAATTGAGGTGCTATAAACTTTGATGTGGCTGCATCACTGTAGTATGCTGATTTTAAATCTTTTGGGTATAAACTAAGGAGTGGGATAGCTGGGGCAAATGGCAAATGGTGATTCCATTCCAAGTTTTCTACAGAATCTCCATACTGTTTTCCAAGGTGGTTGTGCTAATTTTCAGTCCCACCAGCAATGTATGAGTGTACCTTTTTCCCCACATCCTCACCAACACTTATTATTGCTTGTATTCATTTTTTAAAAATTTTTATAGTTATAGATGGACAGATGCCTTTATTTTATGTATTTTTATGTGGTGCTGAGGATCAAACCCAGTGCTTACATAAGCTAGGCAAGCACTGTGCTACTGAGCTATAGCTCCAGCCCTATTGCTTTTATTTTTGATAACAGCCATTCTGACTGGAGTGAGATGAAATCTTAGAGTATTTTTGATTTGCATTTCTGTAATTGGTAGAGATGTTGGACATTTTTTCATATATTTGTTGATCAATTGTATTTCATCTTCTGTGAAGTGTCTATTCAATTTGGTAGCCCATTTATTGATTGTGTTATTTTGTTGTTGGTGGTGGTGGTGGTGGTGTTAATTTTTTTTTTTTTTTGAGTTCTCTGTATATCCTGGAGAGTTCTATCTGACTGCATGTGATAAAGATTTTCTCCCATTCTGTAGACTCTCTTTGAATGTTCTTGATTGTTTCTTTATTTGAGAAGAAGCTTTTTAGTTTGAATCCATACCATTTATTGATTCTTGATTTTATTTCTTGCACTTTAGGAGTCTTCTTAAGGGAGTCAGGTCCTAAGCCAACATGATGAAGATTTGGGCCTAATTTTTTTCCTATCAGGAGCAGGGTCTGTATTCTCATGCCTTTGTGTTTGATCCACTTTAAGTTGATTTTTGTACAGGGTGAGAGATAGAGGTTTAATTGATTTTGCTACATATGGATTTCCAGTTTCCCAGCATCATTTGTTGAACAGGCTATCTTTTCTCCAATGTATGTTTTTTGGATCCTTTGTCTAGTATGAGATAACTGTATATTTTACAGTCTTTTAAATAGCTGCTTTTCATGTATTATTTAGAAACTTTAATTGTAATCTATAGAAGTGACCTACTCTCAGTTGGATGACACAGAAAAACCATTTTGAAAATTAGAAAACTTTTCACTTGCTGGAATACAATATACTACTATTTGCATGGGCACAGTTATAATACCTATATAAATATTTGATAAGAGTAGATTTCAATAAATTCATGCAAAATGAATGCACAAGTCCATTTGATAATGCAACCTATTTTCAGATGTTGGTATGTCTGTTTCTCCTCCCTCTTTTTTCCTTATCCTTACATATTTTCTATATAACTGACCTTTTTCCTTGCTTTCATAGATTGGTTTTATAATTTAAAAACTTTTCTCCTTAATTTTCTTCTTCTTGTCTTTTTGCTCTTTACTTACAGTCTTCATTCTTTACTGGTCCATATATTTATGTTTTTCTGTCCCTAGTTCATATTACTATTGCCATACAATACCTTTTAGAAAATATTTATTCTACTATTTTAATTTCTATGTTTTCCTATTCAGGAAATTGTGGTTCCTGTGTACATATAACTTGATTAGTGTCTTTTGTTTAGAGACATTTAAGTTATAAGCGACCTAATTATTTGTGTAAATAATAAAAAATGCTAACAGTATCAGCTCTCTTTTTTGGTAATGTGGAATGAGAAGATACAAGTCCTGTGAAAGTCAGGAACCCTCCGAATGGGTTGCCAAAGAAAGCATTAAAAAATTGCTATTAAGCCCCTCTTGTTTTTACCACTCCTCCAGGAAACCATTCTGCTTATGGGTACAGATGGAACCACTTATAAAGGAGCTGGAGTTGGAAAAATCACTCTGAACTGTAATTGTGCTATTGCTGGGATTCTGGAGCAAGAACAGGAGTTATGAGTATCAAATACCTAGTGACCATTACACCTATATTTAGAGCTCCTCATTCCACCAGAGTTCTGTGCCTGTCCACTATTGTCCAACTCACCTTAAGCAGCATGGCTAGTGCTAGCCATTCTTGGTACAAAAGTTCAGTCAAAGGTTTTCCCCAACTATTTAAGGAAGGGACAATGACCTCCCTTTCCCTGAGTTCATAAGACTCTCTTTTTCTCCTTAGCACTTTTTAAAAATTGTTGTCATTTTTGATATCCAAACTCTCCTGTGACTCTGTAATTTTTTCCAGAACTTACTTTGGGAGAATGCAGATACCTTCCCATTCTGTAAGCAACCTTGTTTTACTTCTTCAACCACTTTTACAATCTTACCAATATTTTTAAGCTCCACTTAACTTGAATGCATTGAACAATTCTTTGTGAGTTCTGAACTTTGAATCCTCATATCACTTAGAACATATTTTAGAAGTCTCCCTTTACACTAAAATGATTTGTATGATTCTCATGCTTCTCTATAGATAGTTTTCTGGATTGCTTTTGCATTTCCTTGTTTGGAGAGGCTTTGCAAATTGTCATCAGCAATAAATATTTTAAAGTCGCATACAACCTGATGATTTAAAAGATAAAATATTCTATTATTTAAAATTGAGAAGATGTTAAAGCATTATTGAGAGGAATTTAAATGCATAAATATTTCCCATGAGTCACCATGAAACAGATATTTACGGAGAAAGCCTGAGCTAGATGTCTGTAGAAAAAGAAAGCAAATGAGAAAACGTGATTTAATGCCTATTTCAGAGTATGTATCCTCATTATTATGCAAATAATATATTCTGCTGATAAAATGTTCAGAGTACTAGATAATGTATAATAATAGATAAGCTACCTAGCTATAACCTTTCATTATACAACATTGAATTAGTTGTAACATACAGCGCTTCTTACATTTTCTTAATATATCTAAATATTATGTTTCATTGCAATGATGCTATAAATGGTCATGATAATAGAAATACAATTTAAACACAGGTAGAAGTTATAAGCAACTCAATGATAAGTAGTATTTCATATAATATAACTCAAATGTTTAGCATGGCTGGTAAAGTCAGTTTGTGATTAATTATATACTCTAATTTAACAATGAGTAACTATTCATTTAACACCTACACTATGTGTGAGCAGAATAAATGGTAAAAATATAAGAAAAGGCAGGGGACTTACTAAACATAAGTTCATAATGCATTCAAACTGACAATACCATCCTCCTAGGAAACAATAGATGAAAATTACAACGTGTGTTCTAATTTGGAGAAAATACAAAGGGTAAAGAGTGTTATTATTTAGATACTATGTTGACATAAGAGGTTCTGAACCAAAACAAAATGTAAACGTGATAAAAAGTTTGATTTTAAAAGTATTTCAGGCATGGCAACATACATAAATAATAATTTTGCATTGGAAAAATTATTGTTTCTTAATTTTACATTTGTATTTCAATACATTTAATAGGACTTGAATATATTTTCACTGGTTTCACCAAATATGAATGACTTAAATAATTACTTAACCTCTTTTTCCTGTCTCCCTCTGTCACACATACACACATACAATAATTCTCTTAACATATTGATGAATTAAATATTGTTTGAAAAAGTATTTGATGCGAAAGTGTACAGAAAAGGAAAAAGTCATATGTGTGCCTCAAAAAAATATGCTCATGTAGGTATGTTAAATAAAATAAATGTTCCAGCCAAGTTTTGTAAGGAAATTGGTTAGTCTTATAATATTAGATTAAGAAACTTACAATACAAAATTGTAAGCAATTTGTCACAGACATAAAAGGAAATGGAAAACAAATTTCTTAAATATATAAAACAACATGATTATAACAGAAGATACAACCTTCGCTGTCATAGAGACACAAAAATTTAAGTTTATTGACACACAGACTTAACCATTGACTTATATTTGTTGAGCATCTACTGGTAGTAAGAAAATCAGGACAAAAAGAAAAATGTCCTTTCTCAACCTGATATAAGATCTAAATATTCATATAAAGTTCACAGAGTCTGTTAGTTTTTTGTACTTTTACACTGTGACTACCACTGGGCTTCAGAGAGCAAAGGAATTGGACTGGATTATTTGGAGAAACTTTAGTGTGATGTGTAAATAGCCATCTGCAACCTTCTCTGCAGATATGACTGTATTTTTGGCTTTAATGGAGTAGAGCTTATGGGAATATTATAACAAAGATGAATGTAAAGTCTCTGCAGAACATGGATGCAAATATTATTTTGACTTTTACTAGCTCTCTGACCATGGAAAAGTTAAATGTTAAACCTATGTTCCTCTGGCTTTAAATTCTATTACAACAATAGACTATTGTTCACCTGTGCTTGATAATGTGTTTTGACTCAGCCCAACAATTCCCTATAAAGAAAATTAAACAAATTCCACAGGGTATAACAGATTCTAATACCAAATCTCTTTCCACCAGGTCCCATTGACAGTCCCTATGAATGTTCTAGTAACAGCATCTCCCCTGATGTCTACTTTCTTCCTGCTTTAATTGGTGTACTGAAGGTTCAGTGATGATTAATATAGTGAAATTTTTCAAAATAAAAGACAGTTCCCTCTTTCATGTGTTGCGGCACAACAAGCCTACACATTCTGAGAAATGGGTGGCAAACAGACTCTGTTGTTATGTGACTGTCATAGAGTGTACTTAACTTGAACCTCAAAGGTACAGGTCATTACTCAATGTAGCCTCTTGATGCAATCAAGAGAAGTGGCAAACACATGATGCATGAGACTGCTGCCCTGTAACACAGCTCTCTTTTGCAAGTAGAAAGGGTACACTATAAAGTAGTAAAAGAAATTATATTATGGTCAATACATAAGCCAGTAACATAGTCATTTATTATCATCATCAAGTATTATGTACTGTATATAATTATATGTGCTATACATTTTTAAGACTAGCAGTATACTCAAACATTTGAGTAATGCATTGTGATATGACATTATAATCCCTATAATGTCACTAAGTGACAGAAATTTTGAGCTCCATCATAATCTTATGGGAATTCCTCCATATATGCAACTCATCATTGATGAGAAGGTTGTTATGTGATACATGACTGCATTCTATTGAAAAGGTATCTAAACAAAGCTGTCTGAGCTACAAATTCTACAGGGGTTTTTAGTAAAAATCTTTAAGTATTGTGACTTGGCAAATATCTAAATGGAGCTCAGCTGAGAGACATATCCAAAAAAACAAACACTTTGTTATAATCAAAACCACATCATCCATCTAATGACTAGGCTGGAACATTTTGTCTAGTTTCTCTTTCTACAATGAATTATCTCTATGGAGAGTCTTCAGTCCCTAATGTAAACACTATACCATTTAGCTGATATACAAACATGTTGCAAGCTTGGTGACTGTCAGTGAAATTTTTATATTGTTTCTGACTTTTTACTGTAATATGTAATGGAAAAATGAGTATCTCCACTTCTGAGTCTTTTCACTTATATTGGTTTATTACTTTGGGATCACTTCCCAGAAATGGTATTACTTTTTCAAATAATATGAATATATTTATGACTTCAGATACTTATTGGTGAACTGCTTTACAAAAGCAGTGTATATAAATTTATAGTTCCCCTAAAAGTGTAAGAATTGAGTCAGTTTCACTGCAAATGTGTCATCACTGAGAATATGAAACAAAAAGTCATAGTGTAATGCAATTTAGTATCATAAAAATAAATTTGAATAAAAGATAATAGGATTTCTACAAAAATACAATATCAATATTATTCTAAAAATAAGAAATAGTGTAACCATACAAAAAATAGAAGATATTGGGATTTTTATCTAAAGATTGCAGCAAGAAAGGCACAAATCCTGGAGCATTATAAGATGAATCATTCAACATCACTTTAAATGTCTATCCATTGTGATAAATGATCTGATGCTTGTGATATTATTTTTTAAAATAAAACAAATGATGGCACAAAAATAATACTGCTACTAGAAATAATTAGTATTCATTCGTAATTACCACCAATAACCAGAAAAATCATAGTAAAATTTTAATTATAATAATAACATGGAATATAAATTATGACATTCATATAATACATACAGTAACCAATTTGAATTGAGGATAGGCAATTATACAATTAAATTTGCATAACAAATATGGAGATAACTATTATAAAATAGCCACTTTGATGGCAATGTTGGGGATGGACAGATTAAACACTTTAAGTGGAAAAATTACATGTAAGAACAGTAAAATAGTATGTAATAGAAGATAGATATGGGCCAACTCATCATCTATGTAAATTGAAATTTCAACAAAAATCAGTACACAAGTAGAAAGATCAGATTGAATAATAAAAAATAAAATGAGGAAATGATATATGACAATATATCTCAGTTGTGTTGTGAGAAGATAAGACTCTCAATAAATAGTGGTAGAAACATTCTGTAGCCATCTGGAAAACCATGCACTTGGAATCTTATATCATTTTCTAGCATAAATTCTATAGGGATCAAGAATTTACAGTAAAATAAAAGTATTGATATTGCATAATATTTTTAATTGAAATATCTCAAATTGAAGAAAGTAAGAAAATAGTTTAAAAACTTTATGTTGAAATACAGGAGACAAGCACATCTTCATATCTTAAAAGATATAAGTATACTATTAATAAAAATAAGAAAAAAACACTAAAACTTTTTATTAGAAAGAAATCACACAATATACAAATCTCTTTAATGTATGCAGACTTTTGATAAAATTCCATAAGAAAATAATACAAACCCTAAAAAATTGATTATATCATACTATGATAGCTAAGGAATAAAAAAAAATATTTTAAACATAAGAAAATATAATCTTCCTTCTCTATATATGAAAGGAAACACAAAAATAGAAGTGATACCACTTTCATTTACATTTAATTTAAATTTTATAGTTCATAAAATTTAAAATTTTGATAATAATATTTTGGTTATGTGGGCAAAATGGTATAGAAAAAACATTGACATATCAACTCAAATTTCAAGTATATACAAATATTGATCTAGTAATCCCTTTGAGGCTTATCTGTAATTGAAAATGATTTTGAACAAATGACATTTAGCAAAAAAGCAGAGGTAAACCAATCAAAATACGGTTACATAATGAAATAGTCAAAGGTTAAAAAAAAAGAAAGAAAAAGAAAATGAAAGTTTTCAAGTGTAAACCTACATCTAAAATTCTAAATCTAAATACCATAAATTACTGGAAATTATAGAGGCTTATAAGTAAATCTTTTTATAAATAAGAAACACAGTAATTAATATAGGTGTAATTCAAGAATACTAATATATGTGTAATTCAAGAATGAAGCATTCTTTAAAAACTAGTTTAACCAACAGAGCTAGAGATTTATATAGATAGAAGACACACACTGATATTTTAAAAATTAGAACATAATGACATCTTTCTAAATAAATCAATAGATCACAAGAAATGTCTATAATGTATCTGAAAATAGATATTGGGAATATAATTAAGATAGCTTTCAAAATTTGATTTTAAAAACACACTATTCAAGGAATATGAAGAAGATATTTAATGAACTGAAGGTTACACTCTTATCTTGTTCTCAAAATGTATTTTAAATAAATTAAACTTTTCAATGAAAACTATTAAATATTTGATGCAGAGATTATAAGTAACTATTTGGACACATAAGGTTTATTAAAGAATGTCACAAAAAAGTGAGTACATTTTTTCCATAGTAATGATAATATAAAGTTAAAACTTGATGCTGTTACAAGATATTAATATCCAATAAATAGGAGCTTTGTAAGGGTTAAATATTTTCCTCATATTATTTGGCTAATGCATAAAGATACAAAGGGCCATAAAACTTCTTTACAAATCAAAATGATATTTAAACATTGAAATAGTTAAACTGTGAAAGTTTAATTCATGTCCATGTTTAGGTTTTGAGGAGACTCAATGTTTTTTGATTAAAAACCACATTTTATTTATATTACAACATTAGGCTTGTTAGGCAAATAAATAGAGTAAAAATAATCATGGTGTCTTTTACTTTTTCCTATTGGTACCAGTCTTGCCTTTTTTCTCATTGAATTCTTGATGAGAAGATCCTGGCCATTTAACTTGTCACTTGCTTCACCTTTAAGGGGGGAATTAGTTGCAGCATTTCCCCCTAACCATTAAATAGAATTCAAGGTTGAGAGATGGTCTCTCACTCCATACAAAAACCAAATCAAAATGGATAAAGACATTAATGTAAGATCTGAACCTAGAAATTATTAAAGGACAATGTAGGGAAAACACTTTAAGATACATCATTATCCTATATACATGCATAATTACACTGCGGGTGTGACTCTGCACCATGTACAGCCAGAGGAATGAGAAGCTGTGCTTCATTTGTGTACAATGTGTCTAAAAGCATTATACAGTTATGTACAACTAATTATAACAAACTATTTTTTTAAAAGGTACTGATCCAGGCAATCATTTGATGGGTAGGACCCCAGAAACAGAGGAAAGTAAAAATGACAAATGGGATTTAATCTTTTTAATTTTAATCAAATTAAAAAGCTTCTGCATAGCAGAGGAAATAATCAACAAAGGGAAGAGACAACCTGAGAGTGACAGAAAGTATCTGCCAGTCATTCATCTGAAGGGGGGTTAATATACAGAATATATAAAAATTTTTTTAAAAAATAACAATGGCAAAAAATATGTAATCTAATTTTAAAAACAGAAAATTGATTTAAATAGACACTGCTCAAAAGAAGAAATACAAATAGTTAATAAATATGTGCAAAACTGTTCAATAGCATTGTTCATCAAGTGCCACAGTCTGGCTGGGCACAAATCACAGCCGCCACAAAGCACTTGTATCTTCAAACAGGAAACTTTATTGCCGGAACTCCACCAGCACCCCACGCACACACTCCCTGGGAACTCTCCCAAACGCCGCCCACGTGGCTCCTCCAGGAACACACCACACACCAATGGGAACTCCCTCTACTGGGCTGCGCCTGCCTTCACTCTTGCAAGGGGAACTCCAAAGTAGCGGCGCCCCAGGCAGCAGGATCCTCCCTATTACTGGTGTAAAGGTCTAATATACAATTGAATCAATCCAGCATCATGTTAATTGCTCGCCTCTTAACCATTACTTCTGGCAAAATGCCAGGGGCCATTCTGACTCGCTGTAGCTTTGAAAAGTGAGTACCTCTTAAGAGACTTTTAGTTATTTTTAGTACCACTCTCTGGGTTCTTATAGCCACTTTAAAATTAAGGTGAGTTGGGGAAAAACTCCTACCACTCTTGAAAAGGAGCTTTTTAAGTAAAAATCTTTTTTTTTCTTTTCTTAATTTTATTCTTCCAGCTACTTTCTTTAATGTACTGACTGATATAATGCAAGATAATGTTGCTCATAAGTTCTGAACATGTAGTTATGGACTGATAATTTTGTAGGTTAGAACATTCGGTCAGATCTCTCATTAGATTACCATGTCCTCTGTCCTTTCTATGATTTTTCATATATCCATATGTCTCTCTAAACACAAAAGACAGTGGCTGCTCTCTGCTGAGAGATGAAACAGAAATCTCCATTACAATACATTGTCTCCTGTATGAATGCTCTACATTTTCAGCTGTCTTCACTGTATTAACTGATGTCACCTCATGGATTTTTAGCCTTGTCTAAACTGCTCTTGCGATGACACTAATAATGAAAAGATACATCATGAGGAGCGGTTATTAATATATAACACTAATTACATAAAATATTGTTTTGTCTAGTACTATGTTACATGAAAAACTGCCCTATCATATTCATTTAATGTCAATATAGTCTATACATGGAGAACTATATTTTGAAAGGGAAGTTGGTTAACTCTTTTCAAAGTCTTATGAAAAGTGGCTTTGAAATTACTATATATCACCAACCAAGCCATTATATAAATTGGCTTTTGTGAATGAAGATCAATCTGAGTAGCAAAAGTTTAATAATACAAAACGAATATGAATTATTCAAAAAGGAGCAGGCATTTAATGTTTTTTTTTTAATGAAAATGCTGATAATAAAAGTGGAAATGTCTTTCCAATTTGAGGCTTTTTGCAATTTTGTACTTCCCACTCACATAGCTATAAAAAAATTCTCTGTAATATGGAAAGAGCATTGAAATCACCATATTGAAGCATTCTGAATCAATGCATGCCTTTATTGACTAGGACATTTCTTGCTAATAGCATACTCATATGCCTTACTGACAAGAGACAGATTAGAAAGAGAATGGGAACAAACTTTATTAATAAATAACTAAAATTAGAACTTAAAACTTTGAAGGTGGCATGAGTGAGGGATCACACTAGACTAAATGAACTTGCCATGACTCTTAAAATGCCAGAGTTAGAGTAAGCCTAGACCACTCTAGCAAGGCCACAGCGGGGGATGGGGCGGGGGGGGGGAGTGCAGAAAGGCACCAGAATTACAATTCTGCTTCTCACTTTTCTGTCCCATTAGTTCTCACATTTGCTTTCTTGGTTTCTCCACCCTCCAGTTCTTTTAAGGATGCACATTAGATTTTAGTTCATGATCACTTTCTTGGTTTGGCAATTTGATTTCCATTTGTTATCCCAGCAGATCTCAGAACACTGAAAGACATGATGTCCAGCATCTACCTGACAACTTTTTGAATTCTAATCCTTTATGAGGTGAAATAATACCCTTTCTCATCCCTTCACTTCCTGCTCATAGGTCCTCCCACCCTCACACTCATTTAGTTTCTCATTTGGTTCTGGTTATGACTAAAGATAAACATTGTTCCCTTGCAGGAAAATAAAAATTATAACATTTATTCTAAAACACACTATAATGGAAATCTCTCTGTTACGGTCCCTTCCTGCCCCTGTGGAATTTTTGCCCATTTGATTTATATGAATTTGGAGATGGTTATGACACATTTCCTTCCTGTTAGCAATATATGTGATTGGACTTCTGAAAAATCCTTTCATCAAACACCTGCTGCATACTCTGACAACACCTCAGCAACACCCCCCATCTTAAGCACAACCCTCCTACAGAGGGCTCTACCACTTTGAGTCACAGCTACCTGTTTCTCTCTATCGCTAGGTGAGGAACACAAAGACAGTGGTCCAAAAAAAAAAGAGCCAAAAATAAATATAAAGACTTTTTGGTCCCTCCCTACCAGCACATTTGACCACCACAGTGAAAACAAACCCTTTTTGTTCTCCTTAAGATATTTTTCTTTTTATCTCTAAATTCTCATTTTCTTTACTCTTTTTAAAATAAAATTTTTTCAAACATGATTTTATTGTATTGTATTATTCTTCACTTTTTTTCGGTGTACATAATTCTGTGTATACATGAATGTGTTTGTGTGTGGTATAGCTCTCACTGTACAGGTAGATTACTCATTAATAGCTCTCTTCTGCATTCGTTCATTATTTAGCTTAGAACCTCCTTCAAACTTAGGTGCAGTATATAAGGGTTCAAGTTGTTTTGATCTTACACTTGTTGGTTTTTTCATACCTAGACCCTATCTCCCCTCTTTTACCTTCTCTCAGTAACACCCCAAATCTCTTATTTCCTCCTCCTTTTTTCATTACTTTTAGTTAATTTATTCTTCCTTTTTAAATTTTTTTTTACTTCATTAAAGATCAAACCTGAGAATCATTGGGATAGATGAAAACATGGAGATATAAGCTAAAGGCATTAAGAATATTTTCAATGAGATAGTTATAGAAAACTTTTCCCATATCAGACATGAGACAGATATTCACATACAGGAGGCTTACAGGATCCCAAGTATATCCATTCAAAAGAGAATCTCTACAAGACATGTCATAATCAAAATGCCTGACACAGGGGGAAAAAAGAATGACTATAAAAAGCTACAGGAGAGTAACATTAGGTCACAGTTAGAGGCAAACCAATAAGACTCACTTCTGATTTCTCAATTCAGATCCTAAAATCAAGGAGGTCCTGGAATGAAATATCCCAAGCTCTAAGAGAAAACTCTAAACTCGGCAAGGCTTAGTTTCAAATTACCAAGGAGGTAAAAGAGACATAGAATGAAAATTTCAGAACACTGAAGAAAGATATTGAAAAAGAACTTAGAAGATGGAAAGACATCACATGCTGTTTGATAAGCACAATTAATATTGTCAAAATGGCTATCCTATCAAAAGCAACATACAACTTCAATGCAACCCCCATCAAAATACCAATAACATTATTCACAGAAGTAGGAAAAAAACAATTTTAAAATTCATTTGGAAAACTAGAGACCCAGAATAGCTAAAGCAAAACTAAGAAAAGCAAAGCAGGAGACATCATAATACCTGCTCCAAAATCATACCACAGGGCTGTAATAACAAAAAGCAGCATAGTGGTGACATCAAAGTAGACATAAAGACCAATGGAACATAATAGAATACACAGAAACCAAACCACAGCCATCTGATACTTGGCAAGAGTGCCAAAAATTTATTTTGGAGAAAAGACAGACTTTTAAACAAATGGTGCTAGGAAAACTGAATATCTATATGTAGAAAAATGAAACTAGATTCCTATCTCTTATCTTGCACAAAAGTCAAGTTGAAATGGATCAAAGATTTAGGAATTAGACCAGAAACCTTGCAACTGGTAGATGTAAAGATAGGGTCAATACTCTATCATATTGGTATTGGCAAGAAATAAAATCACGAATCAATTAGTTGTATGCCTCCAATCTAAAAAGCTTCTTCACATCAAAGGAAATAATTAAAAGCATGAAAAGAGAGCCTCCAGAATGGGAGAAAATTTTGGTCAACTACCCCTGTGATAGAGGATTAATAAGTATATAAAGAATTCAAAAAACTTAATATAAAAAGAAACTAGTAATAGACGGGCAAAAATACTAAATAGAAACTTCTCAAAAATATAAACTCAAGTGGCCAACAAATATATTTTAAAAATGTTCAACATCTCTAGGAACCAGGGGAATGCATATCAAAACTACACTAAGATTTCATCTCAGTCCAGTCAGAATGACAATGATCAAGAATAAGAACAACAATAGGTGTTGTCGAGGTTGTGGGGGAAAGGGTACATTTATACATTGTTGATAGAACTGAGACTAGTACAACCCTCTAAAAAGTAGTATAGAGATTCCTCAAAAAACTAGGAATGGGACCACCACATAACTCGGCTCTCCCACTCCTTGGTATTTTCTCCAAAGCTCTAAAATTGGAATGCTAAAGCAATGTAGTCACCCCAATGTTTATAGCACAGCACAATTCACAACAGCTAAATTATGGAATCAACCCAGGTGCCCATCAATAGATGAATGGAGGAAAAATCTGTGGTATATACGCACAATAGAGTTCTGCTGATCCATAAAGAAAAATGAAATTATGGCATTTGCCAGTAAATTAAATTGGATGGAAATGGATAATATCAAACTAAGTTATATAAGCCAAACTCAGAAACTCAAAGGTTGAAGGTTTTCTTTCATATGAAGAAACTAGGAAAGGAGGAAGAAAAGATAGGATATCATAAAGATAAGGGAAAGATTGGTAATGTAGAAAAAGGAGGTCAAGAGGCAGAGGGAGGGATGGGAAAGGGGAGGCAATGCAGAATGGATTCTTATGAAAATCATATTATATGCATATACAAATATACCATAGGAAATTTCACCTTTATATATGAAAAATGGATCATAATGAGCAAAAGAAAGTCTAATAGAGTGGAGTAAGGAGAATGGGGGAGGAGAGGAAGATGAGAGAAAGAGGGAGGGAAAGGAGGGATCATAGACTGAAATCAAATTCCATGCTTGTATGAGTTTGTTGGGATGAGTCAAATTGCTATGCATAACTATAAAGCTCCAATACAACAATGAAGTCGGAATAAAGACTTTCCCAGACAAATAAAGACTCAGGAAATTCATCACCACTAGATGCCTTAGAAAAGTATTAAAAGGAGTTACTCAAATTATATGAAAAAGACAGTAAATACCAACATGAAAGCACATGAAAGTAGAGTATTAATGGTAGTGACAAATATATAGAAAAGTGCAAAATAATGTGATACTATAATGATGGCATGAAAGTCATTTTTCCCTAGAAGAAAAGTTTAAAGACAAAAGTATTAAGCACAACTATAACCAAAAATAAATTTGTTAATGGATACATAATATAAAAATAAGTTCTGACACATCAATAACATAAAATGAGTGGAAGGAGTAAAAATATGCTTTTTATATGCAACTGAAGTTAACTGAAATAGATTATAAGACATTTTATGTAAATCTCATATTAATCACATGGGAAAACATTTATAGTAGATTGAAAAGTTATACAAGAAAAAAAGTTAAAAAAAATCTTTCTGATTTTCTACTATGTTATAAATCAATAGAAGACCCTGACATTTATGGCCACCTGATCTTGGACTTCCCAGTCTCCAGCACTGTGAGTCCAAATCGAATTCTTTCCTTTATAAATTTCCCAGCCTCAGGCATGCTCTTGTAGTAACAGGAAACAGATTAAGACGGAATTGAATAGAGGTATTTTCAAAAAAGACATAAAAAGGGCCAATAGCAAATCAAAACCATGATGATGTCACTTCACACTTGTTAGGATGGATATTGTTAAAATTTTTAAATGATAACTAGTGTTGGCAAGGATGTATAGAACAAATCCATTGCACACTATTGGTGAGAATGTAAATTGGTATAGCCTTTATGGAAAACAATATGGAAATTACTCAAAAAAATAAAAATAGAACTACCCTATTGTCAGCAATTAACTCCTGGGTGTATATCCAGAAAATTGCAAAATATTGGTAAGATAGCTTTACTCCCATTTCATTGCAGCATTCATTATTCACAACAGCCAAGACATGGTAGCAAACTAAATGCCCAAGAATGGATGAATGAATAAAGAAATTATGCTATACAGATAAGATGGCATACTGTTTAACCTTAAAAAGGACAAAAATTCTCCCACTTGCAACAATCAGGATGAACCTGAAGGACATTAGGCTAAGTGAAATAAGACAGACACAGAAGGCAAAAAGAATGATAATGGGCTAAGGAACTGAAGAGACGCTTCACAGAAGAAAAAATACAATCAATCAACAAATATATGAAAAAAATGTTCCAACATCTCTAGCAATTAGAGAAATGCAAATCCATCTCACTCCAGTCAGAATGGCAGTCAAGAATTCAAGCAACAATAAATATTGGTAAGGATGTGGGAAAAAAGTACACTCATACATTACTGGTGGGACTGCAAATTGGTGCAACCACTATAGAAAGTAGTGTGGAGATTCCTCAGAAAACTTGGAATGGAACTACCATTTGAGTCAGTTATCCCACTCCTGGGTTTATACCCAAAGGACTTAAAATAAGCATACCACAGTGACACACCCACATCAATATTTATAGCAGCTCAGTTCACAATAGCTAAGCTATGGAACCAACCTTGATGGCCTTCAACAGCTGAATGGATAAAGAATATGTGGTACACATACACAATGAAATATTACTCAGACTTTAAAAAAAGAATTAAATTATGGATGGAATTGGAGAATATCATGGTAAAAAAAATAAGCCAATCCCAAAGAACCAACGACGGAATGTTTTCTCTGATATGTGGATGCTAATTCACAATAGGAGGGAGAGCTAGGGAAGAATAGAGGTACTTTGGATTAGACAGAGGGAAGTGAAGGGAGTAAAGGAAGGGAATATGGGGGTAGGTATGATAGTAGAATGAATCAAGCATTATTACCCTATGTGCATATATGATTTCATGATTGGTGTAGCTCTTATATTATGTACAACCAGAAGAATGAGAAGTCATACTCCATTTATGTCTGATGGGTCAAAATGCATTCTACTGCCATGTATAACTAATTAGAACAAATAAAAAAATGTTTAAAAGAGAATATATGATCCGCTTAAATGAAGAAGCTTAAATAGTTTAACTCAAAGAAAAAAAATATAATGATGGCCGCCAGGGTTTAGGGGATAGAAATAGGAAGGTATTAGATAAATGAATCCTGGACATTGCACAGTGTAGTGCTTGTAGTTAATAACACTGCATCATAAACTCAAGCATTGCTAAGTCGGTAGATCTAAAGTGTTCTTACCACAAATAACAAAGGGAACAGAGGGGGAAAAAAGCGAATGGCCCATGACATCAATTAAAAAGAATGCTGCCATGGACATTGGATGTCATGGTAGAAAGGAAGTAGAGGCACTTGATGGCCAACCCACCTTCCTTTTAATGTGTTTTATTTCCAGACTACCCGAAGCTAGGGTCTGGACATGACATCCGTTCTATCAAAGGCACTTAGGTGAAATTTGGAAGCAGAAACAAGATGAGTCTTTGCTTCCATTGCTACCACTGTTTCAGAGGACCAGCATGGCCATAGAGACACAGAACCTTCCTGTGGCAGCATGAGCAGAGGTCCCAGTGTTGAGATACCAACCTCACGGTTCAGATGAATGGCATAGGGCATTCATTCTGGTGCATTTTCTCCCATAATGAAAATATAGAATCTGGAATTTGTGAGTAAGTCCTCTTGAAAAAATTTCCTCTTTCTTCCCACAACATTGACCTCTCCTGGTTTAAAATCTGTCAAATACAAGAAGGCAAGACCTCCCAGATGACACACAATACCTAAAGTTGAAAGGTGAAATGGCCATATGTCATTTGGGGATCTTGTGACCTTAAAAGTAATAGGAGGGGGAAAAATGTGTTGTGAGGTGTGTGTGTGTGTGTGTGTGTGTGTGTGTGTGTGTGTGTGTGTGTGTTTGGAAGAATCTCCATACAGTTTTCCCTAATGACTACACATTTTCTTTCTAAAAGTTCTTTCTCCACATTTGTACCAGCATTTGCTATTTTCATTTTATTATAATCACCATTCCTGGGGTAAAGTGATACCATTGTGATTTGATTTGCAGTTTCCTAATAATTAGAAACATCAGGAAGGAATCTCTCCATATTGGCCATTTTTATGTCTTGTTTTAAGAAATATCTATTCAGATACTTTGTTCATTTTGAAATAATATTGTTTAGTTTTGTGTTATGTTTTTGAGTCCTTATAAATTCTGGATATTAATATATTCATTGCATATTTAATTATTATACTACCCAGAAAGATATGAAAATATTATCTGTCAATAAAAAATAAGTTTAAAAGTAGTTCCTCTGTTAGATGAAAAGATTGATGCTGTTTTTTTTTTTTTTGTTACCAAGGATTGAACTCAGGGGCACTTAATCATTGAGGCACATCGACAGCCAGTTTTTTGTATTTTATTTAGAGGCAGGGTCTCACTGAGTTTCTTAGGGATTTGCTAAGTTGCTGAGGCTGGCTTTGAACTTGCAACCCTCCTGCCTCAGCCTCCCAAGCCTCTGGGATTACGGGAGTACACTGATTGATGCTCATTTTAAAGGAACACCGAGTTGCTATTAAAGTTTGTGACTTAATATGACTAACGGTGGAATGGAGGGGACCCTTTAGAATGTAGCCTAAAATGACCAAGTCCAGAGGTTCATGTACAATTCCAGCAATCTAAAACAGGAAGGACCACCAGTAGCTCATCCCCAGAATGAATGAAATTTGGTTTCAATTCATCTACCATTTAATGCTAAACAGTTGAGATCAATGGCAGCATGGAATACAGAGGAGAAAGTTGCTATAAACCCCAACAATGGTCTTGTGACAATTTGGACCAATAAAAACTATATTTAATACATACATATATATATATATATATATATATATATATATATATATATATATATTCTACTTCCACTTAATTTCCTCCATTTTATATTATGTATTGTTTTTGATAAGTTTATAAGATATATAGATGAGGTCAGTGGATTTGAACAGGAGGGAATATCATCCAGAGAAGGATTCTGTGACTAATAGAAGTGTGGGGGACAATAGGTCTATGTTTTTATTTGTTTGAGATAATGGTTCCATTGGATTAGTTGGAAATAGCTTATTGCTACTATTATTGTGTGGAAATTTTTGCATGAGAAGAGAAGCATGAATGGTCAATGAATAGGCAAAGAAAAGTGTAATGGGAGTTATGAAAGATTTGTATTCAACATCTCCTCCACCTTCTTTCTTATGTGCTTTCCCACATTTCTGCAATCGAGAAGCTAAAAATCTACATTTCTAAGTCTCCTTAGCACACAGGACTCAGAATATTCAGGTTGGAGAGTTAGATATAGTAATGTGATATTTGGAAGGAGGAGTTATGTGGAGGCTACAAATCTAGCATTTCTGGTGATTAACATAGTTACAGAGGTTTTGGATATTTCTGTAACAGCATTTGCACAGATTCCAGCACTCTGTAATTAATTTCTGAATATTGACAAGGATCAGGGCATCCATTTTTGCCTGTGCCAATATAACAGATGTAATGTGTCTCTGGAGTCAACAGTACCCAGTTTTCTAGTCTATGGATTGCATAGCTAAACTAATATATTCTTAGAACCTGTAATTGTAGTGACTGTGACTCAGATTCTTGATTATAATGAAGGCATAAATTCTCCGTATGTGTAACTTCTGAGGTATTATAACCTGTCTTCCTAATTTTTCAATAAGTTTGCATAAACTTAATTCCTGTATTAAATCCTTTCCTCTTAAAATAGCCAGACTAGCTTCAGATATCTTCAACTTAAGCCTGATTCAAACAGATGGTATATTGAGAGAGAAACACAATTAACCAAATTAAACTATCCTATGTGATGAAAATCCATCCTTCCTGAGCATAATGTTAACTGGAAACAGTAATGTGTTGGGAATAGAGACAATTTCAGTAGAAAGGATGTTGACTGATTAAGTGGGAAATTAAATATAGTTTACAATTTTCAATAAGTTTTTGCTTTTTTATTATTAATATGGATAGAGTAAATTACTTCACCAACAGAACTAGTTCATTTCTGATTTGAACCCTGGGCCATTATCTTGGTTTTTTAGAATACAGATACATTTTTATTTGAATTTCATATTAAATAGTCACAGTTGGTTACTTGCTACTTATATGCTTCTTACAAACTATTTATTTATCAACAAATTTTGACACCTGAAAAGCAAAGATATATATCCATATGGATGTTTTCATAGTATAGAGCTGAAAAGATATATGTCATGCAGATGATAAAATCTAACAGTTTTAGGAGAAAACGTCCTTATCTGTAAACAGAAAAAAAATAACTCATAATTAGGTTAAGATCAAGCATGCGGGGGCTGGGGATGTGGCTCAAGTGGTAGCGCGCTCGCCTGGCATGCGTGCGGCCTGGGTTCAATCCTCAGCACCACATACCAACAAAGATGTTGTGTCCGCTGAGAACTAAAAAAAAAATAAAAATATTAAAAATTCTCTCTCTCTCTCTCTCACTCTCTCTAAAAAAAAAAAAGATCAAGCATGCCAACGGCAAAGTAAATATTTATAAATTAATTCAATTTTTGTTGAAATTTCTAATTATCTTCCAAGTCAGACTGAGATATTTAAAGAAAGAAACCCAGAAACAGAGGAATTTGGTTAAGTATGTTTCTGAAATGGTTGTTGATTACAAAGGTCCAATTTGGTTGTGAGTAGGACCAGTTATCAGTGGTTACTTAAAACATTAATGGTCTGATCAATCTAGGAGCTAACAACTATCTAGGGTAGATTTTCCTTGGATCTTCTGCTTCCACTTCTTTCCTTCTCAAGTATTCTAAAAATCTGGAGTTGTGCAATCTTAATATATTGCCAAGGTGCATAAAATCACACATATTTGAGCAACTGGGGTTAGGGGAGCCTATATTAACTTTATTTAGCTTTGCAAACTTGACCTGAAACAGAATTGGCTTTCATATCTAAACAGGACTAGAAGTAAACATCTACCTGAAGTTGCAATTCAGAGTCTATTTTTCACAGATTTTAAAGACCCACGTTATTGGTAATTTTAGCATAGAAATAATTCTAGTAGACATAAATTGTGCACTCAGACAGGTCACTATTGGATCTGCAGGATATTTTTTTCAATCTTTACCATATGGTATTTAATATGCTGTGTACATTTAGTGCTCTACTTAGTTAGAGAAATAAATAGTGATTGATTTAATCACCCTTGTTTTATGTATGGCTGGTTTTCTTCTGTCTTTTTTTTGTCTTTGGGTAGGACAGCCACATACCTGTGTTTTGAGACAGAAGCTTCTTTGATATTTAATTAATGAATTGTAGGTATAAATGTCCTATTTGGATGAGGCAAAACATTTATGGAAAATGAAAGTTGTCATGTGTTATTTACCAAGTTAATTTCTTATTTTGTTAAGTATTATTAGAAGGACAGCATAATAAAATGGTATAATTTTAAGGAAATGTAAAAATCGATTGCTAGACTATTTCTTGGAAATGGAATAAAATATTTTTGCCTAAGTAGATGTCAGATTTTCCCCAAAAAATGTCAGCTCAAAAGCATGGAATAATTAGATGTTGAGTAAATGAATAGGAGGTCATTTAAAATAATTGTACATGATGGATCCAGTGACTATTCTTTTGCCCAAACATTTGTTTTCTTTTAGAAGTATCTGGCATCTTACAGGATAGAAGTAAATTTTATGATAAAATCACTTCTAAATGTCTTAGAGCAAACAGTACTTCATGTTTTCTCATCCCTCTGTGTCCACAGACAGCAGGAAACCCTCTTGTTGACTAAGACAGTGTTTGATAATAACCTTTCTCTCCTTGTTATATTACTTGGAGTGCTCATCATCTGAGACACGTAATGTGTTGGGAATCTCCTACGGTCCACTTCAATTGCCAGGCACCTTAACTTTAAATTCTCTCTGCACGCCATTTTTTAAAACCCAACTTTCCAGCTGAGTAGATTGAGGCACATACTATTTTGTGAGTTTCCCATGAACTTCACATATGGAATTGGAAAGAAAATGTGCGCTAACTTGTACACCCTATCGCTAGCCCTACATATAGACATATAGATTGCAAAAAGAAAGTTAATTAATATATTAGAAAGGGGAACAAAATTGAAACTTGATGAAATTTAATTTAATGAAAATTTAAATCTCATAACTCCTAGAAGAGTAACAGCTTTTAATATAAGATTTTAAACGAGATTTAGAAAAAAATAAGTGAAGAAATGTTTTGATGGCATGGATATTTCAATTTTGGCACTTAATGTGGTACAATTATCTGAATAGTTATGTGAGAGCTCAGTTTCTGTTTAGCTGGTCTAAAAAGTAATGCTAATGAAAGAGACATGTCTCAGCTATTTTATAATAGAGAAAAATATAATTTTGAACTAAATTCTGAAATTGAGATATAGCTAAAACTGGTATCTCTAATTTATCAACATGCAACTACCTGTATATACAATCTTTGGAGAAAAAAAGACTAGATTTATCCATAAATCCTAACTAAACCACATATGGACACACAAACATACATAAAAAACACATTACATGTTCATACATATGCACATATTAATACACACAGGTATATATGCATACTATCACCCTCACTTAAGCACATAAACATTAACCTATATAAGCACACTAACACATACATGTGCACAGTATCCACACAGACTAACCCTTTCTCAGAGAACATATGGCAGGGTTCTCACCAAGGAGTAGATCTGTGTCTTTGAATAAAAAGATTATGCAGCACCTCCACCCTCTATAGATATTCCATAGTTCTAGATTATGCATTAGCAAAGTACAGCCCATGGGCCAAATCCATTCTGCTACCTGTTTTTAGAAACAGGGTCTGTATAAGAATTGTATTTACATATCTACAAGAGTTGAAAAATGCAACAAAGGAATATGTCATGATATGTGAAATTTATATTTCAGTATCCAAATTTTTTTTTGAAACACAGCCATGTTTGTTTATTTACACAGTAGCAAATATTGTTTTGAACTACAACAGCAGAATTGAATTGCTTCAGAGACCACATGTGGCTCTCTCTTTGCCTCACAGTAATGCTTAGGACACTTCAAATCACAGTGTTGCAGTTACAGATCAACAGCATTTCAAGTGTCACACATATCTCCATGCCATGACCTTTACTAATATTTTTATAACAATTATGTTTAAAAAGAGAGAGAGAGAGAAAGCAGATTTCTAATGTGTTTTTAAGCCACAATGGAGTTTGGTTTAATTAGAACAACTAAAATTCATTCAATTTGTTTATTATCTAATGACACTTAGCTATGCTGAAAGCACACACTATATACTGACATTACCAGATTAAGTACTCAACACAATAGTACCAACTCACAGTGATGGTTACAAAAATTATTAAACATGAAGTGGAATATGTCATCATGGCAGCATTCACACATTCAGACAGACAGACAGACAGACACACACACACACACACACACTGATAAAAACTATACTTTTAGAGACTTGTTATCCAAACAAGAAAAGTGGTTCACCAATTATAATTCTATCAGGTTTAATTGCTGCCAACAAATAAAAAAATCTAGAGAAAAAAAAAAACTTGTTTAAGACTATTAGCTTTTTGGCAAGAACAGTTGCTCAAAAAGTTAAGGGCATGGAGTGCAACAAAAATAGTAAATTAGGGGCTGCGGTTGTAGCTCAGTGGTAGAGCACTTGCCTAGCATGTGTGAAGCACTTCGTTCAAAATAAAGGTACTGTGTCCATCTACAACTAAAAAAAGAGAGAGAGAAAGCAATGGCAAATTAACAAACAAGTTATCAACTTCATACTGAAAGTTCTAGCAAGAAAAAGGAAATCAAGCCATGCAGAGTGGAAAGGAAGGAACAAAATCATCCTCATTTGTAAATGAAACAATTGAATATATAGAAAATTTCATAGAAACTACAAAAGTCTTCTGAAATTAGTAAGTAAATTTGGCAAGATCATTGGATAAAGGTCAATCTAGAAGGTCAAATTTGTTTTTATATGCTAGAAATGAATAATTAGAATATGAAATTTAGAAGCCCATAACCATTTCAGTAACACCAAAAATAAAGTACCTTCACTTAAGTAAAAATCAACTGTGCAGATTGTATAATCTATTCTACAGAACACTGACAAAAGAAACCACAGACTACCTAAATAAATGGAAAGATAGATCATGTTCGTAAATTGGAATGTTCAATATTGTTAAGATGCAATTCGGAATTTTGTTTAAACATACAATGTGATTTCAGTTAAAATCCCAGCAAGATTTTTTGTTGGATTCTGCAAGTTGATCTTAAAATTCATATAGAAAGGCAAAGTAATAAAATAGCCACTATTATTTTGAAAAAAAATTGTAATACATTACCTAATTTCAAGATTTATTATAAAGCTTTAGTAATGAAAAGAGGATGATATAGACAAAAGCATAGAAATATATATTAATGTAAGAGAGTCAAGTCCAAACAACTACAATCAACTGGGTTTTGGAAAAGAGGCAAGGTAATTTGATGGAAAATGGATATTTTTAGCAAGTATTCCTAGGAAAATGGGATGTGAATATGTATAAAAAATGAGCACAGACATGTACTTAACACCTAAAATAAAAGTTAATTAAAAATATACCATAAACTAAAATTAAAATATAAAATTTGTAAAATAAAATCTTCATGACCTTAAATTTGGTTATGGTTTTCTAAATACAATACCCAAATCACAGTCCATAAAAGAAAATAAATATATTGAACTTAAAAGAAAGAAAGAAACATGGACTTTATCAAATGTAAATACTTTTGCTCTGTAAAAGACTGATGAGAGAATGAAAAAACAAATCATATACTGAGAGAAAATACTTTCAGGTGACATGTCTGATATATGACTTGCACACATATATAAAAAGATTTTAAAACTCAGTAATAAAAAAAAAAACAATTCAAGAATGGCAAGAGAAGAAAACACTTCACTGAAATGATATAGGGATGACAAATACACACATGAAAATGTGTGCAACATTATGTCCTTTGAGAAATACAAATCAAAACCACAATGAAACACCACTACACCCCCATTATAATGAATAAAATCCCCAAATTAAACCATGACAATAGCTGATTAGCCTGTGGAGCAACAGGAACTTTCAATCATTTCTGGGAGAATGAAAAATAGCATAGCCACTTTGGTAGTTTGTTTTTAATTGAACAGAGACTTTTCACTTACTTGGTAATTGCATTCCTAGATGCTTACTCAATTATTTTGGAAAGTGTATATCCACACAAATACTTGATTATGAACATTTATAAAAATATTTGGATTTTTTTTTCAACTGAGAGTCAAGACTAAAAATTTTCTGAATGAGAAGAATTATCCTCCAACCATTATTATCATATATTGAAAGTCTTTAGAAATTAAACTTCATTGCAAAATTGCAATGTTTTCTATGAATTCAACCTAAAATTATAAAGAAAACAGTGGTTATTGTGTGAAAAACATTTATTATGATGAAGTTAATGCAAGGACAAATAACACTGTTCAGACCACAAGTAAATAAAGCCACTTTATACATTCCCTGTAATATCAACATGAAATATTACATCTATTCCCACAATGTATTTAGTTGGTTGTGTTTTATAAGCCCTAAGGACATTTCCAGAAACCCAGCAGTGTTTTTCAAAATTTAGTGCAAGTACAAAGGAAGTTTTTACATTTACATTTCAAAATTGAGTTTACTCTATAATTATACTAAAGAATTTCAGTGAAAATTGATGATTCTGCAATGTCATTAGATCATAGATGTCAAATATCAAGAGAATAATCTAATAGAATTCTATAAGTGTCTTTCAAGTGAAAAAAACTGTTTAATTTGGGTCATAACTTATGGAAGGCTATCAGTACTGTGCCATGTCAATCTATTTTAAAAGATTTTTCAAAGATGAAATTTAGAAAATCTTTTACATGGATGAATATTTATTATTGATTCTGATGATAAGAAGTACTAATTTTGAAACACAATTAAGCAAAACCCATCCATAAGCTCAAGTTACTGAAAAGTATTCAATTATTATTGTACTTCAAATTTTTTATTTTTTTTTTACTTCTTTTTTTTACTTCTTTTTTTTTTTACTTCAAATTTTTTAGTAAAAATTATAAAAATTTACTTTTTCTCGTTTGTAAGTACCTGCATATCTTCAGTTTCATCTCTTGACCTACAAAGCAAATGCATTCACTGTCTGGTCTTTTTACACAAAACGTTTACCTACCTGTATTTAGAGTCTGTGCCTTTCTGCCTAGGACTTTACTACATCCCAGGGACCAGAAAATAATCAAATTATACTTTCTAGCTGGAAGTAAAGCAGGTGTGAAAGGGTATTTTTTTCTCTCTCGATGTCATGTATTTCTGGTATCAAAGTTACAGTTGCAATATATCTTCTAATAAAATAACTGAAGTTAGTTGATTTGAAATAGGATATTTCAAACTACTTATATTTCCATTCCACTAAACAGTAAATGTGCTTTGATGAACCTGAATCCCAAAAGGGCATTGAAATGAGATTTCCCAAGAATTATATTACTGGGTTCCTAAAAACTGGCTAGTGATCACAGTGGCAAACAGAATCCTCTTATGATTCAAACCTATTTAAACTTTTTGTTGTTTCTTTTAAACAAGACAGTATCGTGGATAGTTTACCCTTGTCCTCATACATTTTCTAATTCCAGTGTAGTCTTCCATCTTCTCTAGTTTTCATCTTTACAAAACACCTTTTTTAGAACTCTTACACCTTGTAGGTAGAAATGTAAATTAGTATAACCACTATGGAAATCAGCATGGAGATTCCTCAAAAGACTAGGTAGGGAAGCACTGTATAACCCAGCTATCCCACTCATCTGTATTTATCCAAAGGAATTAAAGTTAATTAAATAATACCATAGAGACACCTGCATATCCATGTTTATAATGGCACAGTGCACAGTTACCAAGTTATAGAACCAGCCTAGGAGTCCCTCAAGAGATGAATGGAGAAAGAAAATGTGATCTTTATACAGAATGGAGTTTTATTCAGCCCCAAAGAAGAATGATATTAGGTCATTTTCAAGAAAATGGAATGAACTGGAGAGTGTCATTTTAAGTTAAATAAACCAGACTAGAAAGTCAAGCATCATATGTTTTCTCTCATGTGAGGAAGTTAGAGAGGAAAAAGAGAAAAAAGAAGGTAATCGTGAAAATAGAAGGGATACCAGTAGAGTCGAAGAATAGGGTCAGCAGGAAAGAAGAAGGGAGGGCAAGGGAGGTATTAGAGAATGAAACTGTTCATATTATGTTATATGTATGCATGAATATGTCACAATTTATTCTACTATTATATATAATTATTATGCATCAATAAAATTTTTAAAAGCATATTTTTCAAAATCACATTAGTAACTACATACTCAGATCAGCAAATGGCATTATTAAATATAAATAAGTAAGTGTTGATAAAATACACTGAGAATAAAGAGCATTGCATCTTGTCATTTATATTATCATCTTGAAGTAGAATTGAACTGCTGAGGTGAAATAATGCTTCTCTTCATTCTGGTAGCCAAATTGACTCCCTGGCAGGAAGCCACCTCATTCCGTTAAGGTGAATAATTACACACCTAGACCCACATGTGTCTCATTAATGAACAGTTCATGGCAATGAAGAGATCTCACCACATTCTTAGCTTAACACAACTGTACTTGAAGTAAAAAAAAAAATAATTCCATATTGAATAAACCTGATAATCTATTCTAAGGCAAAGCATAGTACTAGATTGTGTATATGCAAGAATATCAAAGTCTTGGAAAATCGAAGTCTTTGAAAAAGTAAGCACACATGTAACAAAAATTATTTATTCATCTGTCCACCCACACATCTAAATTTTTTCAAGTTGTCCTTATTTGTTGGGGAGATGTGTCAACCTTCATTTTCAATGTATTTCCTATTTTATAATTGTTCATTCATTCATTTGACAAATATTTATTGTTTCTACTAGATTCTAGGCAAGTTGCTAAGAAATATAATTATATCCTTAATATCTAAGAAGGGAAACAGGTACCAAATACCTAATTATGGAAATACATAGATAGTATTTCATTTCTTACATTGAAAAGCTTTTATAGTTCAAAACTATTTTACCTATCTTGTGTCATTGTGATCCACAACAGCTTTCTAGGCATGGAAGAATTATTATCTCCATTTATATTTGAGAGAACTGATGGTCAGCTTCCAAGACTTCTGAATGGTTCTATAGTAAATTTGTCTTCTGGGTCAAGCTTTAGACCATTCTAGTATTGACCTTGAAGAGTCTGCTTTCTCTTCAAAGTTAACATTTTAAGAACAACATTATCAAACTTCCCTCACTGAAGAAGTACATTTTCTGGGATGAAGCACCTCCACAGGATCCTTGGGTTCTTCTCTTCAAACCAAACATGGCAGCAATACTCCTGCTTTTATTAGCTCTTATATTCTCCTTTATCCATCCCAAGGATTGCCCCTGCAGAATTCTACTTATTAGCTTTACTACCCTTTGGTAACACTCTCTTTGTCCGCAACTCAGCCTGAAAAAATGGAATAAAACACATTTTTCCTGACACACACCACTAAGTTTTAATGGAAAAACCTTGGGCTAGGAAGAAAATACTTGATCTTCAAAATGTATGAGGTTCCCTTTTTTGGTATGTCTCCAAAGTAATGATTATAAACTGCTGTGTAGCTGTCACATGAATTTTTGATAATGACATTTTGTGGGAAAAACTCCTAATAAAACAACAATGTCTAACACTCATTAAGTGTGCACTCTATGCCAAGCATCACGTTAATCATTTTATGTGATTAACTCGTAATCCTCAATAAACCCCTGTTAAACAGATACTCTGACTTTCAAGTTATAGGGGTGGCAGCAAAGTACCATGGTTAATAGCATGGACTGCCTGGCTGAGTATCAGCCATTTCTTTCTAGCTTTCATCTATGAAAATCCTGATTTAATCCTTTGGGCTTTTGCCAGATATATATATCTAAAAGAGGAGAGATCTCCATGTCTTTTTGTATGTTCATGTACAAACATATGTGAATATAAGTGTGTGCTTGCATGTGTATAAAGGTATATATGTATGTTTGCATATGTGTGCTTATAAATGTACATACATATGTTTAATAGGCGCCTATGTGTGTCCTAGTCTGCTTTTGCTGCTGTAACAATATGTGAGGGTAAGTAATGTGTAATGAACAGAAATTTATTGCCTCACAGTTCTGGAGGCTGAACAGTCCTAGAGAGAGGAGCCAGAATGTGGTGAGAGCCTACTGCTGTGTCATCCATGACAGAAGGAAGAAAGAACAAGAGGGAGCCAAATTTATACTTTAAAAACTGCATCAGCTCCCATCCATGAGAGTAGGCCCATCATGGCCTAAGACCTCTGGAAGTTCCCACCTCTTAACCCTATTACCATGGCAATTAAATTTCAATGTGAGTTTGGAATGGGACCAACATTCAAACCATTATAATATGTGATGGAGTGAGCATTTAGGAAGAAAGCTCTCCTTTATTCCACAAAGTGTATGTGCATATGGTTAGCTTTGCATTGGTGATTTGAAGATGCCTATGCATTGGCTATATTTATGATGTAGTTTAAAACATACCGTAAAAATGTACCATACATTTGAAATGTGTCAGGGTAAGAATGGAGCTATCAACTTCCAGCACTTCTTGCAGTAACTGAGTTTTCACATATATCATTATGCATAGCTGTTTATAGAGGTTTTGGATGTTTTATTATTTTATGATGTTGGATGACTTGGGGGTAATTTTCATGTAGTTAGATATGCAATACTTTTATTTTCATATGTTAATTGTGTATAAGCATATACATATATATACACACACACATTTCTTACTTTCCTATATCTGTATTTTAATTATTTTTCTTATTGAATAACGATGCCCAGACTTCTCTGGTATGTTATTTAATAAGAGTGGGTACAGAATACATCAT